>NW_017214396.1:0-14742 GCF_001704415.2 Capra hircus
CCCAAAGGAATCAGCCTCCGTGTGTGCGGGGCTGAAAACCCAGCCAGGGGCTGGGAGCCTGGTGCTCTCCGTGTGGCGCTGAATCTGGGCGGCCAAGCAACCGCTGGAGGAGCCCTGCAGTTGCCCTTCCCTTCCCTCTGACAGAATTTCTCACTGCTGGAGCCCTTGGCAGTGTGCAACCCACCAGCCCTAAGCTCTCCTTAAGGAGGACTGGGACCTAAGTGCAAAGGCAAGGCAGGATTGGAGCTGAGGCAAGAAAGGCGCCAGTGGCGACTCCCAGGCTCCTGCTGCCTGCTCCTTCCTGGAGAGGCAGCCTAAAAGCAAGGCAAGTCTGGCAAGGCTAGCCCCGGCAGAGCAGCCTCGCGCCAGGAACTCTGCCAGATCGGGCTCTGAGCAGAGCTAGAGCTCTGCCGTACTGGAGGCGCACTTAGCTCCGTGCAAGCAGGGCTTTCAACTTGACGGGGCTGGGCTGCCTCCTCTTCCCCCGAGGAGGCTCGCTTCCCTGCTGGCTGTGCACTCGCCTATCAGGCGGGGCGCAGGGCTCCTCCAGCAGGTCTTGCCTCAGGGGCTGCTTCCCCTGAGTTGGGGCTGTGGGCAGGAACCCAGACACGCAGGATCAGGCCCCAACCACCTGCACATGTCTCTGCTGGGGAGGAGAGTGCTAGGGAACCTACGTCTGTCATACACTTTCTGGGCACCCAAGGAATCAGCCTCCGTGTGTGCGGGGCTGAAAACCCCAGCCAGGGGCCCTGGGAGCCTGGTGCTCTCGGTGCGGCGCTGATTCTAGGCGGCCTAGAAACCGCTGGAGGAGCCCTGCAGTTGCCCTTCCCTTCCCTCTGACAGAGCTCTCACTGCTGAAGCCCTTGGCAGTGTGCAACCCACCACCCCTAAGCCCTCCCAACCGCCTGGCACCTATGTGCAAAGGCAAGGCAGGATTGGAGCTGAGGCAAGGAAGGCACCAGTGGCGTCTCCCAGGCTCGCTCAGACAGCTCCTTCCTGGGGAGGGAGCCTAAAAGCAAGGCAAGTCTGGGCAAGGCGAGCCCCGGCCGAGCAGCCTCGCGCCAGAAACTCTGCCAGATCGGGGCTCTGAGCAGAGCTAGAGCTCTGCCGTACTGGAGGCCCACTTAGCTCCGTGCAAGCAGGGCTTTCCTCTTGACTGGGCTCGGCTGCCTCCTCTTCTCCCGAGGAGGCTCGCTACACTGCTGGCTGTGCTCTCGCCTATCAGGCGGGCGCGCAGGGCTCCTCCAGCAGGTCTTGCCTCAGGGGCTGCTTCCCCTGAGTTGAGGCTGTGGGCGGAACCCAGACACGCAGGATAAGGCCCCAACCACCTGCACATGTCTCTGCTGGGGAGGAGAGTGCTAGGGAACCTACGTCTCTCACACACTTTCTAGGCACCCACGGAGTCAGCCTCTGGGAGTGTGGGGATGCAAAACCCAGCCAGGGGCCCTTGGAACCTGGTGCTCTCCGTGCGGAGCTTTGTCTGGGCGGCCAAGGAACCGCTGAAGGAGCCCTGCTGTTGCCCTTCGCTTCCCTCTGACAGAGCTTTCACTGCTGGAGCCCTTGGCAGTGTGCAACCCCACAGCCCCTAAGCCCTCCTCAAGGACGCTTGGGACCTAAGTGCAAAGGCAAGGCAGGGGTAGAGCTGAAGCCAGGAAGGCGCCAGTGGCGTTTCCGAGCCTCACACAGCCTGCTCCTTCCTGGGGAGGGAGCCTTAAAGCAAGGCAAGTCTGCGCAAGGCTCGCCTATGGCAGAGCATCTTGGTGCCAGGAACTCTGCCAGATCGGGCCTCTGAACAGAGCTAGAGATCTGCCGTACTGGAGTCGCACTTAGCTTCGTGTAAGCAGGGATTTCAGCTTGACGGGGACTTGCTGCCTCCTCTTCCCCCGAGGAGGCTCGCTTCCCTGCTGGCTGTGCACTCGCCTATCAGGCGGGGGCGCAGGGCTCCTCCAGCAGGTCTTGCCTCAGGGGCTGCTTCCCCTGAGTTGGGGCTGTGGGCAGGAACCCAGACACGCAGGATCAGGCCCCAAACCCTGCACATGTCTCTGCTGGGGAGGAGAGTGCTAGGGAACCTACGTCTGTCATACACTTTCTGGGCACCCAAGGAATCAGCCTCCGTGTGTGCGGGGCTGAAAACCCCAGCCAGGGGCCTGGGAGCCTGGTGCTCTCCGTGTGGCGCTGAATCTGGGCGGCCAAGCAACCGCTGGAGGAGCCCTGCAGTTGCCCTTCCCTTCCCTCTGACAGAATTCTCACTGCTGGAGCCCTTGGCAGTGTGCAACCCCACCAGCCCTAAGCTCTCCTTAAGGAGGACTGGGACCTAAGTGCAAAGGCAAGGCAGGATTGGAGCTGAGGCAAGAAAGGCGCCAGTGGCGACTCCCAGGCTCCTGCTGCCTGCTCCTTCCTGGAGAGGCAGCCTAAAAGCAAGGCAAGTCTGGGCAAGGCTAGCCCCCCGGCAGAGCAGCCTCGCGCCAGGAACTCTGCCAGATCGGGGCTCTGAGCAGAGCTAGAGCTCTGCCGTACTGGAGGCGCACTTAGCTCCGTGCAAGCAGGGCTTTCAACTTGACGGGGCTGGGCTGCCTCCTCTTCCCCGAGGAGGCTCGCTTCCCTGCTGGCTGTGCACTCGCCTATCAGGCGGGGGCGCAGGGCTCCTCCAGCAGGTCTTGCCTCAGGGGCTGCTTCCCCTGAGTTGGGGCTGTGGGCAGGAACCCAGACACGCAGGATCAGGCCCCAAACACCTGCACATGTCTCTGCTGGGGAGGAGAGTGCTAGGGAACCTACGTCTGTCATACACTTTCTGGGCACCCAAGGAATCAGCCTCCGTGTGTGCGGGGCTGAAAACCCCAGCCAGGGGCCCTGGGAGCCTGGTGCTCTCGTGCGGCGCTGATTCTGGCGGCCAAGAACCGCTGGAGGAGCCCTGCAGTTGCCCTTCCCTTCCCTCTGACAGAGCTCTCACTGCTGAGCCCTTGGCAGTGTGCAACCCACCAGCCCTAAGCCCTCCCAAGGACGCTGGGACCTAAGTGCAAAGGCAAGGCAGGATTGGAGCTGAGGCAAGGAAAGGCGCCAGTGGCGTCTCCCAGGCTCGCTCAGCCTGCTCCTTCCTGGGAGGGAGCCTAAAAGCAAGGCAAGTCTGGGCAAGGCGCCCCCGGCCAGAGCAGCCTCGCGCCAGGAAACTCTGCCAGATCGGGCTCTGAGCAGAGCTAGAGCTCTGCCGTACTGGAGGCGCACTTAGCTCCGTGCAAGCAGGGCTTTCCTCTTGACGGGGCTGGGCTGCCTCCTCTTCCCCCGAGGAGGCTCGCTTCCCTGCTGGCTGTGCACTCGCCTATCAGGCGGGGGCGCAGGGCTCCTCCAGCAGGTCTTGCCTCAGGGGCTGCTTCCCCTGAGTTGGGGCTGTGGGCAGGAACCCAGACACGCAGGATCAGGCCCCAACCACCTGCACATGTCTCTGCTGGGGAGGAGAGTGCTAGGGAACCTACGTCTGTCATACACTTTCTGGGCACCCAAGGAATCAGCCTCCGTGTGTGGGGGCTGAAAACCCCAGCCAGGGGCCCTGGGAGCCTGGTGCTCTCCGTGCGGCGCTGTCTGGGCGGCCAAGGAACCGCTGAGGAGCCCTGCAGTTGCCCTTCCCTTCCCTCTGACAGAGCTTCTCACTGCTGGAGCCCTTGGCAGTGTGCAACCCACCAGCCCCTAAGCCTCCTTAAGGACGCTGGGACCTAAGTGCAAAGGCAAGGCAGGGGAGCTGAGGCAAGGAAGGCGCCAGTGGCGTCCCAGGCTCCTGCAGCCTGCTCCTTCCTGGGAGGGAGCCTAAAAGCAAGGCAAGTCTGGGCAAGGCTAGCCCCGGCAGAGCAGCCTCGCGCCAGGAACTCTGCCAGATCGGGGCTCTGAGCAGAGCTAGAGCTCTGCCGTACTGGAGGCGCACTTAGCTCCGTGCAAGCAGGGCTTTTTCAGCTTGACGGGGCTTGCTGCCTCCTCTTCCCCCGAGGAGGCTCGCTTCCCTGCTGGCTGTGCACTCGCCTATCAGGCGGGGGCGCAGGGCTCCTCCAGCAGGTCTTGCCTCAGGGGCTGCTTCCCCTGAGTTGGGGCTGTGGGCAGGAACCCAGACACGCAGGATCAGGCCCCAAACACCTGCACATGTCTCTGCTGGGGAGGAGAGTGCTAGGGAACCTACGTCTGTCATACACTTTCTGGGCACCCAAGGAATCAGCCTCCGTGTGTGCGGGGCTGAAAACCCCAGCCAGGGGCCTGGGAGCCTGGTGCTCTCCGTGTGGCGCTGAATCTGGGCGGCCAAGCAACCGCTGGAGGAGCCCTGCAGTTGCCCTTCCCTTCCCTCTGACAGAATTCTCACTGCTGGAGCCCTTGGCAGTGTGCAACCCACCAGCCCCTAAGCTCTCCTTAAGGAGGACTGGGACCTAAGTGCAAAGGCAAGGCAGGATTGGAGCTGAGGCAAGAAAGGCGCCAGTGGCGACTCCCAGGCTCCTGCTGCCTGCTCCTTCCTGGAGAGGCAGCCTAAAAGCAAGGCAAGTCTGGGCAAGGCTAGCCCCCGGCAGAGCAGCCTCGCGCCAGGAACTCTGCCAGATCGGGGCTCTGAGCAGAGCTAGAGCTCTGCCGTACTGGAGGCGCACTTAGCTCCGTGCAAGCAGGGCTTTCAACTTGACGGGGCTGGGCTGCCTCCTCTTCCCCCGAGGAGGCTCGCTTCCCTGCTGGCTGTGCACTCGCCTATCAGGCGGGCGCAGGGCTCCTCCAGCAGGTCTTGCCTCAGGGGCTGCTTCCCCTGAGTTGGGGCTGTGGGCAGGAACCCAGACACGCAGGATCAGGCCCCAACCACCTGCACATGTCTCTGCTGGGGAGGAGAGTGCTAGGGAACCTACGTCTGTCATACACTTTCTGGGCACCCAAGGAATCAGCCTCCGTGTGTGCGGGGCTGAAAACCCCAGCCAGGGGCCCTGGGAGCCTGGTGCTCTCGTGCGGCGCTGATTCTAGGCGGCCTAGAAACCGCTGGAGGAGCCCTGCAGTTGCCCTTCCCTTCCCTCTGACAGAGCTCTCACTGCTGAAGCCCTTGGCAGTGTGCAACCCACCACCCCTAAGCCCTCCCCAAAACGCCTGGCACCTATGTGCAAAGGCAAGGCAGGATTGGAGCTGAGGCAAGGAAGGCACCAGTGGCGTCTCCCAGGCTCGCTCAGACAGCTCCTTCCTGGGGAGGGAGCCTAAAAGCAAGGCAAGTCTGGGCAAGGCGAGCCCCCGGCCGAGCAGCCTCGCGCCAGAAACTCTGCCAGATCGGGGCTCTGAGCAGAGCTAGAGCTCTGCCGTACTGGAGGCCACTTAGCTCCGTGCAAGCAGGGCTTTCCTCTTGACTGGGCTCGGCTGCCTCCTCTTCTCCCGAGGAGGCTCGCTACACTGCTGGCTGTGCTCTCGCCTATCAGGCGGGCGCGCAGGGCTCCTCCAGCAGGTCTTGCCTCAGGGGCTGCTTCCCCTGAGTTGAGGCTGTGGGCGGAACCCAGACACGCAGGATAAGGCCCCAACCACCTGCACATGTCTCTGCTGGGGAGGAGAGTGCTAGGGAACCTACGTCTCTCACACACTTTCTAGGCACCCACGGAGTCAGCCTCTGGGAGTGTGGGGATGCAAAACCCAGCCAGGGGCCCTTGGAACCTGGTGCTCTCCGTGCGGAGCTTTGTCTGGGCGGCCAAGGAACCGCTGAAGGAGCCCTGCTGTTGCCCTTCGCTTCCCTCTGACAGAGCTTTCACTGCTGGAGCCCTTGGCAGTGTGCAACCCACCAGCCCCTAAGCCCTCCTCAAGGACGCTTGGGACCTAAGTGCAAAGGCAAGGCAGGGGTAGAGCTGAAGCCAGGAAGGCGCCAGTGGCGTTTCCGAGCCTCACACAGCCTGCTCCTTCCTGGGAGGGAGCCTTAAAGCAAGGCAAGTCTGCGCAAGGCTCGCCTATGGCAGAGCATCTTGGTGCCAGGAACTCTGCCAGATCGGGCCTCTGAACAGAGCTAGAGATCTGCCGTACTGGAGTCGCACTTAGCTTCGTGTAAGCAGGGATTTCAGCTTGACGGGGACTTGCTGCCTCCTCTTCCCCCGAGGAGGCTCGCTTCCCTGCTGGCTGTGCACTCGCCTATCAGGCGGGGGCGCAGGGCTCCTCCAGCAGGTCTTGCCTCAGGGGCTGCTTCCCCTGAGTTGGGGCTGTGGGCAGGAACCCAGACACGCAGGATCAGGCCCCAAACACCTGCACATGTCTCTGCTGGGGAGGAGAGTGCTAGGGAACCTACGTCTGTCATACACTTTCTGGGCACCCAAGGAATCAGCCTCCGTGTGTGCGGGGCTGAAAACCCCAGCCAGGGGCCTGGGAGCCTGGTGCTCTCCGTGTGGCGCTGAATCTGGGCGGCCAAGCAACCGCTGGAGGAGCCCTGCAGTTGCCCTTCCCTTCCCTCTGACAGAATTCTCACTGCTGGAGCCCTTGGCAGTGTGCAACCCACCAGCCCCTAAGCTCTCCTTAAGGAGGACTGGGACCTAAGTGCAAAGGCAAGGCAGGATTGGAGCTGAGGCAAGAAAGGCGCCAGTGGCGACTCCCAGGCTCCTGCTGCCTGCTCCTTCCTGGAGAGGCAGCCTAAAAGCAAGGCAAGTCTGGGCAAGGCTAGCCCCCGGCAGAGCAGCCTCGCGCCAGGAACTCTGCCAGATCGGGGCTCTGAGCAGAGCTAGAGCTCTGCCGTACTGGAGGCGCACTTAGCTCCGTGCAAGCAGGGCTTTCAACTTGACGGGGCTGGGCTGCCTCCTCTTCCCCGAGGAGGCTCGCTTCCCTGCTGGCTGTGCACTCGCCTATCAGGCGGGGGCGCAGGGCTCCTCCAGCAGGTCTTGCCTCAGGGGCTGCTTCCCCTGAGTTGGGGCTGTGGGCAGGAACCCAGACACGCAGGATCAGGCCCCAACACCTGCACATGTCTCTGCTGGGGAGGAGAGTGCTAGGGAACCTACGTCTGTCATACACTTTCTGGGCACCCAAGGAATCAGCCTCCGTGTGTGCGGGGCTGAAAACCCCAGCCAGGGGCCCTGGGAGCCTGGTGCTCTCGGTGCGGCGCTGATTCTAGGCGGCCTAGAAACCGCTGGAGGAGCCCTGCAGTTGCCCTTCCTTCCCTCTGACAGAGCTCTCACTGCTGAAGCCCTTGGCAGTGTGCAACCCACCACCCCTAAGCCCTCCCCAACGACGCCTGGCACCTATGTGCAAAGGCAAGGCAGGATTGGAGCTGAGGCAAGGAAGGCACCAGTGGCGTCTCCCAGGCTCGCTCAGACAGCTCCTTCCTGGGGAGGGAGCCTAAAAGCAAGGCAAGTCTGGGCAAGGCGAGCCCCCGGCCGAGCAGCCTCGCGCCAGAAACTCTGCCAGATCGGGGCTCTGAGCAGAGCTAGAGCTCTGCCGTACTGGAGGCCCACTTAGCTCCGTGCAAGCAGGGCTTTCCTCTTGACTGGGCTCGGCTGCCTCCTCTTCTCCCGAGGAGGCTCGCTACACTGCTGGCTGTGCTCTCGCCTATCAGGCGGGCGCGCAGGGCTCCTCCAGCAGGTCTTGCCTCAGGGGCTGCTTCCCCTGAGTTGGGCTGTGGGCGGGAACCCAGACACGCAGGATAAGGCCCCAACCACCTGCACATGTCTCTGCTGGGGAGGAGAGTGCTAGGGAACCTACGTCTCTCACACACTTTTCTAGGCACCCACGGAGTCAGCCTCTGGGAGTGTGGGGATGCAAAACCCAGCCAGGGGCCCTTGGAACCTGGTGCTCTCCGTGCGGAGCTTTGTCTGGGCGGCCAAGGAACCGCTGAAGGAGCCCTGCTGTTGCCCTTCGCTTCCCTCTGACAGAGCTTTCACTGCTGGAGCCCTTGGCAGTGTGCAACCCACCAGCCCCTAAGCCCTCCTCAAGGACGCTTGGGACCTAAGTGCAAAGGCAAGGCAGGGGTAGAGCTGAAGCCAGGAAGGCGCCAGTGGCGTTTCCGAGCCTCACACAGCCTGCTCCTTCCTGGGGAGGGAGCCTTAAAGCAAGGCAAGTCTGCGCAAGGCTCGCCTATGGCAGAGCATCTTGGTGCCAGGAACTCTGCCAGATCGGGCCTCTGAACAGAGCTAGAGATCTGCCGTACTGGAGTCGCACTTAGCTTCGTGTAAGCAGGGATTTCAGCTTGACGGGGACTTGCTGCCTCCTCTTCCCCCGAGGAGGCTCGCTTCCCTGCTGGCTGTGCACTCGCCTATCAGGCGGGGGCGCAGGGCTCCTCCAGCAGGTCTTGCCTCAGGGGCTGCTTCCCCTGAGTTGGGGCTGTGGGCAGGAACCCAGACACGCAGGATCAGGCCCCAAACACCTGCACATGTCTCTGCTGGGGAGGAGAGTGCTAGGGAACCTACGTCTGTCATACACTTTCTGGGCACCCAAGGAATCAGCCTCCGTGTGTGCGGGGCTGAAAACCCCAGCCAGGGGCCTGGGAGCCTGGTGCTCTCCGTGTGGCGCTGAATCTGGGCGGCCAAGCAACCGCTGGAGGAGCCCTGCAGTTGCCCTTCCCTTCCCTCTGACAGAATTCTCACTGCTGGAGCCCTTGGCAGTGTGCAACCCACCAGCCCCTAAGCTCTCCTTAAGGAGGACTGGGACCTAAGTGCAAAGGCAAGGCAGGATTGGAGCTGAGGCAAGAAAGGCGCCAGTGGCGACTCCCAGGCTCCTGCTGCCTGCTCCTTCCTGGAGAGGCAGCCTAAAAGCAAGGCAAGTCTGGGCAAGGCTAGCCCCCGGCAGAGCAGCCTCGCGCCAGGAACTCTGCCAGATCGGGGCTCTGAGCAGAGCTAGAGCTCTGCCGTACTGGAGGCGCACTTAGCTCCGTGCAAGCAGGGCTTTCAACTTGACGGGGCTGGGCTGCCTCCTCTTCCCCGAGGAGGCTCGCTTCCCTGCTGGCTGTGCACTCGCCTATCAGGCGGGGGGCAGGGCTCCTCCAGCAGGTCTTGCCTCAGGGGCTGCTTCCCCTGAGTTGGGGCTGTGGGCAGGAACCCAGACACGCAGGATCAGGCCCCAACCACCTGCACATGTCTCTGCTGGGGAGGAGAGTGCTAGGGAACCTACGTCTGTCATACACTTTCTGGGCACCCAAGGAATCAGCCTCCGTGTGTGCGGGGCTGAAAACCCCAGCCAGGGGCCCTGGGAGCCTGGTGCTCTCGGTGCGGCGCTGATTCTAGGCGGCCTAGAAACCGCTGGAGGAGCCCTGCAGTTGCCCTTCCCTTCCCTCTGACAGAGCTCTCACTGCTGAAGCCCTTGGCAGTGTGCAACCCACCACCCCCCTAAGCCCTCCCAACGACGCCTGGCACCTATGTGCAAAGGCAAGGCAGGATTGGAGCTGAGGCAAGGAAGGCACCAGTGGCGTCTCCCAGGCTCGCTCAGACAGCTCCTTCCTGGGGAGGGAGCCTAAAAGCAAGGCAAGTCTGGGCAAGGCGAGCCCCCGGCCGAGCAGCCTCGCGCCAGAAACTCTGCCAGATCGGGGCTCTGAGCAGAGCTAGAGCTCTGCCGTACTGGAGGCCCACTTAGCTCCGTGCAAGCAGGGCTTTCCTCTTGACTGGGCTCGGCTGCCTCCTCTTCTCCCGAGGAGGCTCGCTACACTGCTGGCTGTGCTCTCGCCTATCAGGCGGGCGCGCAGGGCTCCTCCAGCAGGTCTTGCCTCAGGGGCTGCTTCCCCTGAGTTGAGGCTGTGGGCGGGAACCCAGACACGCAGGATAAGGCCCCAACCACCTGCACATGTCTCTGCTGGGGAGGAGAGTGCTAGGGAACCTACGTCTCTCACACACTTTCTAGGCACCCACGGAGTCAGCCTCTGGGAGTGTGGGGATGCAAAACCCAGCCAGGGGCCCTTGGAACCTGGTGCTCTCCGTGCGGAGCTTTGTCTGGGCGGCCAAGGAACCGCTGAAGGAGCCCTGCTGTTGCCCTTCGCTTCCCTCTGACAGAGCTTTCACTGCTGGAGCCCTTGGCAGTGTGCAACCCACCAGCCCCTAAAGCCCTCCTCAAGGACGCTTGGGACCTAAGTGCAAAGGCAAGGCAGGGGTAGAGCTGAAGCCAGGAAGGCGCCAGTGGCGTTTCCGAGCCTCACACAGCCTGCTCCTTCCTGGGGAGGGAGCCTTAAAGCAAGGCAAGTCTGCGCAAGGCTCGCCTATGGCAGAGCATCTTGGTGCCAGGAACTCTGCCAGATCGGGCCTCTGAACAGAGCTAGAGATCTGCCGTACTGGAGTCGCACTTAGCTTCGTGTAAGCAGGGATTTCAGCTTGACGGGGACTTGCTGCCTCCTCTTCCCCCGAGGAGGCTCGCTTCCCTGCTGGCTGTGCACTCGCCTATCAGGCGGGGGCGCAGGGCTCCTCCAGCAGGTCTTGCCTCAGGGGCTGCTTCCCCTGAGTTGGGGCTGTGGGCAGGAACCCAGACACGCAGGATCAGGCCCCAAACACCTGCACATGTCTCTGCTGGGGAGGAGAGTGCTAGGGAACCTACGTCTGTCATACACTTTCTGGCACCCAAGGAATCAGCCTCCGTGTGTGCGGGGCTGAAAACCCCAGCCAGGGGCCTGGGAGCCTGGTGCTCTCCGTGTGGCGCTGAATCTGGGCGGCCAAGCAACCGCTGGAGGAGCCCTGCAGTTGCCCTTCCCTTCCCTCTGACAGAATTCTCACTGCTGGAGCCCTTGGCAGTGTGCAACCCACCAGCCCCTAAGCTCTCCTTAAGGAGGACTGGGACCTAAGTGCAAAGGCAAGGCAGGATTGGAGCTGAGGCAAGAAAGGCGCCAGTGGCGACTCCCAGGCTCCTGCTGCCTGCTCCTTCCTGGAGAGGCAGCCTAAAAGCAAGGCAAGTCTGGGCAAGGCTAGCCCCGGCAGAGCAGCCTCGCGCCAGGAACTCTGCCAGATCGGGGCTCTGAGCAGAGCTAGAGCTCTGCCGTACTGGAGGCGCACTTAGCTCCGTGCAAGCAGGGCTTTCAACTTGACGGGGCTGGGCTGCCTCCTCTTCCCCCGAGGAGGCTCGCTTCCCTGCTGGCTGTGCACTCGCCTATCAGGCGGGGCGCAGGGCTCCTCCAGCAGGTCTTGCCTCAGGGGCTGCTTCCCCTGAGTTGGGGCTGTGGGCAGGAACCCAGACACGCAGGATCAGGCCCCAACCACCTGCACATGTCTCTGCTGGGGAGGAGAGTGCTAGGGAACCTACGTCTGTCATACACTTTCTGGGCACCCCAAGGAATCAGCCTCCGTGTGTGCGGGGCTGAAAACCCCCAGCCAGGGGCCCTGGGAGCCTGGTGCTCTCGGTGCGGCGCTGATTCTAGGCGGCCTAGAAACCGCTGGAGGAGCCCTGCAGTTGCCCTTCCCTTCCCTCTGACAGAGCTCTCACTGCTGAAGCCCTTGGCAGTGTGCAACCCACCACCCCCTAAGCCCTCCCAACGACGCCTGGCACCTATGTGCAAAGGCAAGGCAGGATTGGAGCTGAGGCAAGGAAGGCACCAGTGGCGTCTCCCAGGCTCGCTCAGACAGCTCCTTCCTGGGGAGGGAGCCTAAAAAGCAAGGCAAGTCTGGGCAAGGCGAGCCCCCGGCCGAGCAGCCTCGCGCCAGAAACTCTGCCGGGGGCTCTGAGCAGAGCTAGAGCTCTGCCGTACTGGAGGCGCCACTTAGCTCCGTGCAAGCAGGGCTTTCCTCTTGACTGGGCTCGGCTGCCTCCTCTTCTCCCCGAGGAGGCTCGCTACACTGCTGGCTGTGCTCTCGCCTATCAGGCGGGCGCAGGGCTCCTCCAGCAGGTCTTGCCTCAGGGGCTGCTTCCCCTGAGTTGGGCTGTGGGCGGGAACCCAGACACGCAGGATAAGGCCCCAACCACCTGCACATGTCTCTGCTGGGGAGGAGAGTGCTAGGGAACCTACGTCTCTCACACACTTTCTAGGCACCCACGGAGTCAGCCTCTGGGAGTGTGGGGATGCAAAACCCAGCCAGGGGCCCTTGGAACCTGGTGCTCTCCGTGCGGAGCTTTGTCTGGGCGGCCAAGGAACCGCTGAAGGAGCCCTGCTGTTGCCCTTCGCTTCCCTCTGACAGAGCTTTCACTGCTGGAGCCCTTGGCAGTGTGCAACCCACCAGCCCCTAAGCCCTCCTCAAGGACGCTTGGGACCTAAGTGCAAAGGCAAGGCAGGGGTAGAGCTGAAGCCAGGAAGGCGCCAGTGGCGTTTCCGAGCCTCACACAGCCTGCTCCTTCCTGGGGAGGGAGCCTTAAAGCAAGGCAAGTCTGCGCAAGGCTCGCCTATGGCAGAGCATCTTGGTGCCAGGAACTCTGCCAGATCGGGCCTCTGAACAGAGCTAGAGATCTGCCGTACTGGAGTCGCACTTAGCTTCGTGTAAGCAGGGATTTCAGCTTGACGGGGACTTGCTGCCTCCTCTTCCCCCGAGGAGGCTCGCTTCCCTGCTGGCTGTGCACTCGCCTATCAGGCGGGGCGCAGGGCTCCTCCAGCAGGTCTTGCCTCAGGGGCTGCTTCCCCTGAGTTGGGGCTGTGGGCAGGAACCCCAGACACGCAGGATCAGGCCCCAAACACCTGCACATGTCTCTGCTGGGGAGGAGAGTGCTAGGGAACCTACGTCTGTCATACACTTTCTGGGCACCCAAGGAATCAGCCTCCGTGTGTGCGGGGCTGAAAACCCCAGCCAGGGGCCCTGGGAGCCTGGTGCTCTCCGTGTGGCGCTGAATCTGGGCGGCCAAGCAACCGCTGGAGGAGCCCTGCAGTTGCCCTTCCCTTCCCTCTGACAGAATTCTCACTGCTGGAGCCCTTGGCAGTGTGCAACCCACCAGCCCCTAAGCTCTCCTTAAGGAGGACTGGGACCTAAGTGCAAAGGCAAGGCAGGATTGGAGCTGAGGCAAGAAAGGCGCCAGTGGCGACTCCCAGGCTCCTGCTGCCTGCTCCTTCCTGGAGAGGCAGCCTAAAAGCAAGGCAAGTCTGGGCAAGGCTAGCCCCCGGCAGAGCAGCCTCGCGCCAGGAACTCTGCCAGATCGGGGCTCTGAGCAGAGCTAGAGCTCTGCCGTACTGGAGGCGCACTTAGCTCCGTGCAAGCAGGGCTTTCAACTTGACGGGGCTGGCTGCCTCCTCTTCCCCGAGGAGGCTCGCTTCCCTGCTGGCTGTGCACTCGCCTATCAGGCGGGCGCAGGGCTCCTCCAGCAGGTCTTGCCTCAGGGCTGCTTCCCCTGAGTTGGGGCTGTGGGCAGGAACCCAGACACGCAGGATCAGGCCCCAAACACCTGCACATGTCTCTGCTGGGGAGGAGAGTGCTAGGGAACCTACGTCTGTCATACACTTTCTGGGCACCCAAGGAATCAGCCTCCGTGTGTGCGGGGCTGAAAACCCCAGCCAGGGGCCCTGGGAGCCTGGTGCTCTCGTGCGGCGCTGATTCTAGGCGGCCTAGAAACCGCTGGAGGAGCCCTGCAGTTGCCCTTCCCTTCCCTCTGACAGAGCTCTCACTGCTGAAGCCCTTGGCAGTGTGCAACCCACCACCCCCTAAGCCCTCCCAACACGCCTGGCACCTATGTGCAAAGGCAAGGCAGGATTGGAGCTGAGGCAAGGAAGGCCAGTGGCGTCTCCCAGGCTCGCTCAGACAGCTCCTTCCTGGGGAGGGAGCCTAAAAGCAAGGCAAGTCTGGGCAAGGCGAGCCCCCGGCCGAGCAGCCTCGCGCCAGAAACTCTGCCAGATCGGGGCTCTGAGCAGAGCTAGAGCTCTGCCGTACTGGAGGCCCACTTAGCTCCGTGCAAGCAGGGCTTTCCTCTTGACTGGGCTCGGCTGCCTCCTCTTCTCCGAGGAGGCTCGCTACACTGCTGGCTGTGCTCTCGCCTATCAGGCGGGCGCGCAGGGCTCCTCCAGCAGGTCTTGCCTCAGGGGCTGCTTCCCCTGAGTTGAGGCTGTGGGCGGGAACCCAGACACGCAGGATAAGGCCCCAACCACCTGCACATGTCTCTGCTGGGGAGGAGAGTGCTAGGGAACCTACGTCTCTCACACACTTTCTAGGCACCCACGGAGTCAGCCTCTGGGAGTGTGGGGATGCAAAACCCAGCCAGGGGCCCTTGGAACCTGGTGCTCTCCGTGCGGAGCTTTGTCTGGGCGGCCAAGGAACCGCTGAAGGAGCCCTGCTGTTGCCCTTCGCTTCCCTCTGACAGAGCTTTCACTGCTGGAGCCCTTGGCAGTGTGCAACCCACCAGCCCCTAAGCCCTCCTCAAGGACGCTTGGGACCTAAGTGCAAAGGCAAGGCAGGGGTAGAGCTGAAGCCAGGAAGGCGCCAGTGGCGTTTCCGAGCCTCACACAGCCTGCTCCTTCCTGGGGAGGGAGCCTTAAAGCAAGGCAAGTCTGCGCAAGGCTCGCCTATGGCAGAGCATCTTGGTGCCAGGAACTCTGCCAGATCGGGCCTCTGAACAGAGCTAGAGATCTGCCGTACTGGAGTCGCACTTAGCTTCGTGTAAGCAGGGATTTCAGCTTGACGGGGACTTGCTGCCTCCTCTTCCCCCGAGGAGGCTCGCTTCCCTGCTGGCTGTGCACTCGCCTATCAGGCGGGGGCGCAGGGCTCCTCCAGCAGGTCTTGCCTCAGGGGCTGCTTCCCCTGAGTTGGGGCTGTGGGCAGGAACCCAGACACGCAGGATCAGGCCCCAAACACCTGCACATGTCTCTGCTGGGGAGGAGAGTGCTAGGGAACCTACGTCTGTCATACACTTTCTGGCACCCAAGGAATCAGCCTCCGTGTGTGCGGGGCTGAAAACCCCAGCCAG
>NW_017214397.1:0-14742 GCF_001704415.2 Capra hircus
AAGAATGTTCCACACAGACCTAAGCTCACTAGCTCTCTCCTGCAGAGGAAATGAAATATTGTTGCTGAACCACGAAAAGATGCTGGGATTCTTGGCTTATGGAGGAGACGAATTCAATCCAGGGCCCAAGACGAGGCTTGATTGCTCAGAGCTTTTGTGCAATAGAGTTTTATTAAAGGATAAAGGAGATAGAGAAAGCTTCTGACAGAGACATCACAAGGGGCAGAAAGCGTACCCCCTTGCTAGTGTTAGTAATGGAGTTATATACTCTCCAATAAGTTATGACAACGAACAAAAGAATGTCTGGAGGTTGTAAAGACTCACTAGACCTACTCCCATAATTGACATTTTAAGATAACAGGATTAGCCAGAAGGTTTTTTCCAGAGACCATCCTCAAGAAGGATGCATGATTGTTATATAATCCTAAGGAATGTAGAGGGAAAAACAGTTTGTGCTTTCTTCCTCCTTGAGAATTCTAGAGCCCTCTCTCCTTGGGGACCCTTGAACTTCTTATAAACCTGCCTTGGCAATGACTCTCTCAGAAACATGATTGAACAGCCGTTTGGAGCTTCCTTTGACTTTCCCTGGGAGGGAGGGAGCCCTCCCTGAGCACAGGGCCTCAGGGGCCATGGCCAATGAAAAATAATCTCCCAGCAAGTGCTTTTCAGCCCTGTGTGACTCTCAGCCCACAGGAGGCTGAGAAAACTCTCTTCCTTGGAGGAGGGAAAGGCAGCCCAAGAGTGTGTTTTCAGGCCTGTATCTTGCAGCAAGTGTTTGGCTTGTTGTTGAAAGACCCAGGCCTGTTCCAACAGACTCAATGCCAGAATCAGGGCCTTGTGTCTCCCTGCAGTTTCCTGGCCTTGCAAACACATTCCTAGGTGAGAGCAGTCCTGCCCATGGGGAAGCAGGCTGCGGGAGTGTGTCTGAGGGGGCCAGGTGTCATGCTGGGGTCACCTGGTCGAGGGCACCTTGCACCTCCAATGGACCCCAGGCAAGGAGTTGCAGGCCACCACCTTGATGGCAAAGCTCTCTGTCAGGATGGATTTTCAAGCAGTTGCTAGGCTGTACTGCGTTAGGGCTCCAAGGAAGGAAAATGCAAATTTTAGCCCCTACGACTGGTATCCAGGTGGGCTCCCAGGATGATTTCCCCGCAGGATCCAAGAACGTTCCAGACAGACCTGGGCTCACTAGCTCCCTCCTGCAGAGGAAACATGATAGAACAGCTGTTTGGAGGTTGCTTTGACTTCCCCTGGGAGGGTAGGATCCCTCCCTGGGTGCAGGCCTCAGGGGCCATTGCCGCTGAGAAATGTCCTCTAAGCCAGACCTTTCCAGCCTTGTATGACTCAGCACGGAGGAGACTGGAAGAGCTCTCTTCCTTGGAGGAAGGAAAGCAGCCCCAGAGAGTGTGTTTTCACACCTGTATCTTGCAGCAAGTGTTTGGCGTCTCAGACGTCAGACCTCCAGGCCTGCTCCAACGGCCTCAGTTCCAGAGTCAGGGCCGTGTGTCTCCCTGCATTTTCTGAGCCTTGGGAACACATTCCTAGGTCAGAACAGTCCTGCCCATGGGGAAGGAGGCTGCGGGAGTGTGTCTGAGGGGGTCGGGTGCCATGCTGGGGTCCAATAGACTTGGTACCTCCAATAGACCCCAGGACAACAGCGGTGGGGCTCCCCCTAGCTTCCGAAATGCCAAAGCGAGAAGCAAAGCTAGCTCTATCAGAAGGAAGGAAAGAGCAATCGGATGGATGTTCAGGCTGTTGCTGGGCCGCACCACTTCAGGGTCCCCCCCGAGAGGAACAGGCGCCCTGTGGCCCCTAGGTCCGATATGCAGGTTAACACACAGGGTGTGTCCCCGTAGGAGACAAGAATTTTCCTGACAGACCTAGGCTCACTAGAGCTCTCCTACAGGGCAAAAGGGGTAGAACAGACTGTGGATGTGACTCTGCCTTTCCCAGCGAGCATGGGGCCCTCCCTACGGCCCCGGGCTCCAAGGAAAATTGTCCCTGAAAAATGACCTCCAAGAAGCGCTTTTCCAGCAGGCTGGGATGCAGAGTTCACAGGATGCGGGGAAAGTGATCGTCCTTCAGGGAAGAAGAGGCAGCCACCCAGTGTGTGTTTGCAAGCCTGTATTTGGAAGAAACTGGTTAGCTTCTTCAAGGGGAGACCTCCAGGTCTGCTCAGAGGACCGAAATTCCAGAGGCAGCACCATGCATCTCTGCCTTTCGAGCCTTGGCAGACTTCCTAGCTTTAAGTATTCTCAGAAGAAGCAGGATGTGGAGGTCGAATGACTGGCGCCTTCCTGGGTTCAGCTCCGTGAGGGGCCTTTCCACTTAGGTCCCATGCTTCCTTGGGGAGGGCTTAGGGCTGGTGGGTTGCACACTGCCAAGGGCTCCAGCAGTGAAAGCTCTGTCAGAGGGAAGCGAAGGGCAACAGCAGGGCTCCTCAGCGGTTCCTTGGCCGCCCAGACAAAGCTCCGCACGGAGAGCACCAGGTTCCAAGGGCCCCTGGCTGGGTTTTGCATCCCCACACTCCCAGAGGCTGACTCCGTGGGTGCCTAGAAAGTGTGTGAGAGACGTAGGTTCCCTAGCACTCTCCTCCCCAGCAGAGACATGTGCAGGTGGTTGGGGCCTATCCTGCGTGTCTGGGTTTCCGCCCACAGCCCCAACTCAGGGGAAGCAGCCCCTGAGGCAAGACCTGCTGGAGGAGCCCTGCGGAAATGGGCCTCATGTCGCCTGGAATGGAGAGGCTCCTGGATATTCCCGAGTTTCAGCAGGTGCTCTCGAGTTACGACGGGGACTTCAGGGACCCGCTCTGCGGCCGCAGGAAAGGCCAGTCATCATGCGTGTTGCTAGGGGGCCTCTCGTGATTCCTCTCCCGTCGATGCCGGGCCTAAGACCTTGTGTGGAGTCGGGGCCGGAACCTGAGGATTCCTCTCCAGTGCTGACATGGATTTTGGGGTACTTCTGGAGTCTCCACAAGGGAGTGAGGCCTCGTCTCGAGTGGGGGGCATCAGCGTGCCCTTTCTTCCCATGCTGTAGCAGCAGTGTCACGCTTCCCCTTGCATGGACCAAGGGATCTGTGGCTTTCCCTCGAGTCTTTCCCACGAGGCTTTCCCACAGGGCTGTCCCACGTGCCACGGTGGTGTGAGTCGATCCTCGGCGTGAAAGCCGAGGCAGTGAAGGGAAAACAGGTTCCTGTGGAATGGACTGAGACGTCTGGGGAGTCTCGAAATGGTGGCACTACCCTGAAGTTCCTCTCGCCTTTCCTGTGGAGAGCACCTCCTCTTGAGATGCGAAGGGAACGCCGGGAATTCTTTCCGGAAGAAGCAGGGAAAGGATCCCTCATCTCGAGCTACGAGGCAGAAACGGGGCTCCTCTGGATGTGGGAGGGACCCTCGTGCTTCCTCTCGAGTGGAGACTGGTATGTCGGGGAAGTTCTTGAGTTGCAGGAAGGGTGTGACGGACCCTTTGGAAGTTCCAGAGGTTAGGTGTGATTAGCCTCGAGACGCCTCAGTGCAAATGGGCCTCATCTCGCCTGGAGGGGAGAACCTCGTGGATTTTCTCGAGTTGTGGCAGGTGCTCTCGACTTGTGACAGGGACCTCAGGGACCCGCTCTGGTGGCCTCATGATAGGCCAGTCCCCATGCGACTTACTAGGGGACCTCACGGGATTCCGCTCTCTTCGATGCCGGGACCTGAGTCCTTGTGTGGAGTCGGGGCCGGATCCTGAGGATTCCTCTCCAGTGCTGACATGGATCTTGGGGTACTTCTGGAGTCTCCCCATGGGAATCAGTCCTAGTCTCGAATGGGGGCATGTACGTGCGCTTTCCTCCCGAGCTGTAGCAGCACTGTCATGCTTCCGATCGGGTGGATCAATGGATCTGTGGCTTTCCCTCGAGGCTTTCCCACAGGGGTGTCCCACGTGCCACCGTGTTGTGAGTCGATCCTCGGCATGAAAGTCGAGGCAGTGCAGGGAAAACAGGTTCCTCTGGAATGGACTAACACATCTGGGCGACTCTTGAAATGGTGGCTGAATCCTGGAGTTCCTCTCGCCTTTCCTGTTGAAAGTACCTCCTCTTGAGATGCGATGGAAACGCCGGGAATTCTTTCCCGACGAAGCATGGAAAGGATCCCTCATCTCGAGCTATGAGGCGGAAACGGGGCTCTTCTGGATGTGGGGGGAACCTCGTGCTTCCTCTCGAGTGGAGACGGGTATGTCTGGGAACTACTTGAGTTGCAGCAAGGGTGTGAAGGCCCCTTTCGAAGTTCATGAGGTTAGGTGTGATTAGCCTCGAAGGCCTCAGCGGAAATGGGCCTCATTTCGCCTGGAGGGGAGAACCTCCTGGATTTTCTAGTGTTGCGACAGGTGCCTCTCGAGTTTCGACGGGGACCTCAAGGACTCGCTCTGGTGGCCTTAGGTAAGGCCAGTCTCCATTCGAGTTGCTAGGGGCCACTCGGATTTCTCCCCAGTCCATGCCGAGGCCTCAGACCTTGTGTGGACTCGGGGCTGAAACCTGAAGATTCCTCTCCAGTGCTGTCATGGATCTTGGGGTTCTTCTGGAATCTCCACAGTGGACTCAGTCCTCCTCTCGAGTGGGGACATGCACGTCCGCTTTACTCCCGTGCTGTATCAGCAGTGTCAGGATTCCCATCGCCTTACTAAAGGGATCCGTGACTTTTCCTTGAGGCTTTCCCACGAGGTTTTCCCACAGTGCTGTCACCTGTGACACCGTTTTTGATTCGATACTCGGTGTGAAATTCGAAGCAGTGCAGGGAAATCAGGTCCCTCCGAGTGGACTGAGACATTTGGGGGACTTTTGCAATGGGGCACGAACCCTGTAGTTCCTCTCGACTTTCTCATTGAGACCGCCTCCTCTTAATATGCGACGTGAACGCCAGGAATCCTTTCCCGACGAAGCAGGGAAAGGATCTCTCATCTCCAATTAAGAGGTGGAAATGAGGCTCCTCTTGTGGTTTGCTGGACCCTCTTTCTTTCTCTCGAGTGGAGATCGGATTGCTGGGAAAGTTCCTGAGTTGCAGCAAAAATGTGAAGTACCATTTCGAAGTTCCAGAGGGAATGTGCGTTTTGCCAGGATATGCCTCAGCATAAAAGGGCCTCATCTCTCCTGCACCGCTTCCATCAGGTTTGGCTCAGGCGCTGCTTCCCCTGAGCTGAGGCTGTGGGCGGGAGCCCAGAGATGCAGGGCCAGGCCCAAACCACCTGTGCACTTCTCTGATGGAAGGAGAGCACTCCCCAACCCACGTTTTTCAGGCACACTGGCCAGGCGCCTACGGAGTCAGCCTCCGGGTGTGGGGGCTACAGACCCCATCCACAGCCCCAGGGAGCCTGGTGCTCCTAGTACAGCGGTGAGTCTGGGCGGCCAAACAAAGCTGGAGGAGCCCTGCAGTTTCACTTCCCATCCCTCTGACAGAGCTCTCACTGCTAGAGCTCTCTGCAGATTGGAACCCACTGGCCCCTAACTCTTCCACAAGGACATCTGGGGCCTAGGTTCAAAGGGAAGGAAGGAGCAGAGCTGAGTCCAGGAAGGCACCATTGGAGTCTCCCAGCCTCGTGCAGCCTGCTCCTTCCTGGGCAGGAAGCCTAGCAGTGAGGCAAGTCTGGGCAAGGCTCGCCCCAGGCAGAGCAGCCTCGCGCCAGGAACACTGCCAGATCAGGCCACTGAGCAGAGCTTGAGCTCTGCCTTACTGGAGGCACACAGGGCTCCACCCACCAGGGCTTGCAACCGCACGTGGCTGGGCTGCCTCATTTTTCCCCGAGGAGGCTCGGTTCCCCGCATTCTCTGCACTCAGCTTCCAGGCGGGGGGATGGGGGGCCGCAACTCCATCAGGTTTTGGCTCAGGGTTTGCTTCCCCTGAGCTGGGGCTTTGGGCAGGAGCCCAGACACGCTGCAGCAGCCCCAAAACACCTGCAACATCTCCACTTGGGAGGAGAACGCTAGAGAACCTACGTCACTCAGGCACCTGCATGGAGCCCACAGAGTGAGTCTCCAGGTTGGGGGCTGATGCCAGCCAGGGGCCTTCATGCCTGGTGCTCTCCGAGGGGACTCAGTCTGGGCGGCCAAGCACACCTGAAGCGCTGCAGTTGCCCTTCCCTTCCCTCTGACAGAGCTCTCATTGCTGGAGCCCTTGGCTGTGTGCAAGCCACCGGCCCCTGAGACCTCCCAAGGACGCCTGGGGCCTAGGTGCAAAGGCAAGGCAGGAGCGGAGCTGAGGCCAGGAAGGCGCCAGTGCATCTCCCAGCCTCGCGCAGCCTGCTCCTTCCTGTGCAGGAAGCCTAGCAGCGAGGCAAGTCTGGGCAAGCCTCTCCCAGGACAGAGCAACCTCGAGCCAGGAACTCTGCCAGATCGGCCTCTGAGCAGAAGAGCTCTGCCGTACTGGGCTCCAGCCAAGCAGGGCTTTAGCCGTACGCAGCTGGGCTGCCTCTCCTTTGCCCGAGGAGGCTTGCTTCCCCGCATGCTGTTCACTCGGCAGCCTCCTGCAGGGCCTCAGGGGCTGCTTCCCCTGAGCTGGGGCTGGGCGGAAGCCCAGACATGGGCAGGCCCCAACCAGCTGCACACGTCTCGGCTGGGGAGGAGAGCGCTAAGGAACCTTCCAGTGTGAGGCAGCTGCTGGGCGCCCACGAGGTCAGACTCCGGGTGTGCGGGGCTGCAGACCCCAGGCAGGGGCCCTGGGGGCCTGGTGCACTCCGTGCGGCGCTGAGCCTGGGTGGACAAGCAACCGCTGGAGGAGCCCTGCACTTGCCCTTCCCTTCCCTCTGACAGAGCTGTCCCTGCTGGAGCCCTTGGCAGTGTGCAAGCCACCGGCCCCTAACCCCTCCCAAGGACACCAGGGGCCTACGTGCAAAGGCAAGGTAGGAGTGGAGCTGAGGCCAGGATGGTGACAGTGGCGACTCCCAGCCTCCCGCAGCATGCTCCTTCCTGGGCAGGAAGCCTAGCACCGAGACAAGTCTGGTCAACGCTCGCCCCGGGCAGAGCAGCCTGGCGCCAGCAACTCTGCCAGATCGGGCCTCTGAGCAGAGCTAGAGCTCTGCCGTAGTGGAGACGCAGTCAGCTCCGTCCAAGCAAGGCTTTAGCCGCACGGGGCTGGGATGCCTCTTCTTCCTCCGAGGAGGCTCGCTTCCATGCATGCTGTTCACTGGCTACCAGGCGGGGGCGCTCTGGGCTTCCTGCAGGTCTTCGATCAGGGGCTTCTTCCCCGAGCTGGGCTATGGGGGGGAACACAGAATGCAAGGCAGGGGCAACCAGCTGCACACACTTTGCTGGGTAGGAGAGCGCTAGGGAAGCTAGGTGTGTGAGGCAGCTGCTGGGCGCCCACGGAGTCAGCCTCGGTGTGCAGGGCTGCAGAATCCAGCCAGGGGCCCTGGGAGCCTGGTGCTCTCCGTGGCACTGAGTCTGGGCTCCAAGCAACCGCTGGAGGAGCCCTGCAGTGGCCCCCTTCCCTCTGACAGAGCTCTCACTGCTGAGCCCTTGGCAGTGTGCAACCACCAGCCCCCAAGCCCTCCCAAGGAACCTAAGTGCAAAGGCAAGGCAGGAGCCTGAGCCAGGAAGGCGCCAGTGGCGTCTCCAGGCTCGCGCAGCCTGCTCCTTCCTGGGAGGAGCCTAAAAGAAGGCAAGTCTGGCAAGGCTCGCCCCCAGCGAGCAGCCTCGCGCCAGGAACTCTGCCAGATCGGGGGCTCTGAGCAGAGCTAGAGCTCTGCCGTACTGGAGGGGCACTTAGCTTCGTGCAAGCAGGGCTTTCAGCTTGAGGGGCTGGCTGCCTCCTCTTCCCCCGAGGAGGCTCGCTTCCCCTGGCTGTGCACTCGCCTATCAGGCGGGGGCGCAGGGCTCCTCCAGCAGGTCTTGCCTCAGGGGCTGCTTCCCCTGAGTTGGGGCTGTGGGCGGGAACCAGACACGCAGGATCAGGCCCCAAACACCTGCACATGTCTCTGCTGGGGAGGAGAGTGCTAGGGAACCTACGTCTGTCATACACTTTCTGGGCGCCCAAGGAATCAGCCTCCGTGTGTGCGGGCTGATTCTGGGCGGCCAAGCAACCGCTGGAGGAGCCCTGCAGTTGCCCTTCGCTTCCCTCTGCCAGAGCTCTCACTGCTGAAGCCCTTGGCAGTGAGCAACCCACCACCCCCTAAGCCCTCCCCAACGACGCCTGGCACCTATGTGCAAAGGCAAGGCAGGATTGGAGCTGAGGCAAGAAAGGCACCAGTGGCGTCTCCCAGGCTTGCCCAGCCAGCTCCTTCCTGGGGAGGCAGCCTAAAAGCAAGGCAAGTCTGGGCAAGGCTAGCCCCGGCAGAGCAGCCTCGCGCCAGGACTCTGCCAGATCGGGGCTCTGAGCAGAGCTAGAGCTCTGCCGTACTGGAGGGGCACTTAGCTCCTTGCAAGCAGGGCTTTCCGCTTGACGGGGCTGGGGCTGCCTCCTCTTCCCCCGAGGAGGCTCGCTTCCCTGCTGTGGTGTGCTCTCGCCTATCAGGCGCGCAGGGCTCCTCCAGCAGGTCTTGCCTCAGGGGCTGCTTCCCCTGAGTTGGGGCTGTGGGCGGGAACCCAGACACGCAGGATCAGGCCCCAACCGCCTATATGTCTCTGCTGGGGAGGAGAGTGCTTGGGAACCTACGTCTGTCATACACTTTCTGGGCGCCCAAGGAATAAGCCTCCGTGTGTGCGGGGCTGAAAACGCCAGCCAGGGGCCCTGGGAGCCTGGTGCTCTCGATGCGGCGCTGATTCTGGGCGGCCAAGCAACCGCTGGAGGAGCCCTGCAGTTGCCCTTCCCTTCCCTCTGACAGAGCTCTCACTGCTGAAGCCCTTGGCAGTGTGCAACCCACCACCCTCTAAGCCCTCCCCAACGACGCCTGGCACCTATGTGCAAAGGCAAGGCAGGATTGGAGCTGAGGCAAGGAAGGCACCAGTGGAGTCTCCCAGGCTCGCGCAGCCAGCTCCTTCCTGGGGAGGGAGACAAAAAGCAAGGCAAGTCTGGGCAAGGCTAGCCCCCGGCAGAGCAGCCTCGCGACGGGAACTCTGCCAGATCGGGGCTCTGAGCAGGGCTAGATCTCTGCCGTACTGGAGGCGCACCTAGCTCCCTGCAAGGAGGGCTTTCAAACCCCAAACAATGAACCACATACCCCAAACCCAGAACCACATACCCAAACATGGAACCCGAACCCCAAACCCCATATCCTGAATCTGAACCCCTATCCCAACCGCTACCCCCAAACCCTGAACCGGGAACTCCAAACCCCTTACCCGAACTCAAAACCCCTAACCCAATCCCCAATCTCCGAACCCCAAACACCTAACCCGTACCGTGAACCCCTAACCCTAATCCAAACCCCTAACCCGAGCCCTAAACCCCAAACCCAAACCCCGACCCTCAAGCCCCGAACCGCAAATCCTGAAACACGTAGCCCAAACCCCGAATCCATAACTCCGAACCCCAATCCAGAACCCAACCCCGAACCCAAACCACTAGCCCGAACCCCAAACCCAAACCCAAACCGCACACCCCTAAACCGAACCCCAAACCCTGAACCCAAACCCCTAACCTGTACCCCCACCCACACCCCGAACCCGAACCCCAAAACCCTAACCCGAATCGCAAACCCCTAACCTGAACCCCAAATCCCAAACCCCAATCCCAAACCGCGAACACCAAAACCGAACCCCAAACCCGAAACCCCAACCCCCAAACCCAAACTCCAAACTGCTAACCCGAACCCCAAACCCCAAACCCCTAACCGGAACCCCAAACCTCAAATCCAAAACCGCACACCCCAAACCTCTAAGCCGAACCCCGAACTGCCAACCCCTAACTCCTAACCCGAACAGCAAAACTCGAAACTGCACCTCACACCCCCAACCCCAAACCATGAACCCAATCCCCTGAACCCCAAACCCCAAACCTCAAATCTCGACCCCCGAACCACAAACCTCACATACTCAACCCCTAATCGGAACCTCAAACCTGAATCCCCAAACCCCAAACCCAAATCCTAAACCCTAATCCCTAACCCAAACCGTCAACCCAGAAACCGAACCCCTAATCCCCAACCCCCAACCCTCAACCCAAACCCCAAACCCATAACTGGAACCCCAAACCGCGAACCCCTCACCCAAATCCCAAACTCCAAACCCCAAACCCCTAAGCCTTAACCTAAACTGCCAACCCCTAACCCGAACCGAGAATCCCTACCCGGAACCCCAAACCCCAAATCCTAACCGCGAACCCCTAACCCAAACCCCAAACCCAAACGCGAACCCCAAACCCCTAACCCGAATCCCAAATCCCCAACCCCAACCGTGAACCTCAAACCCCAAACCCCTAACCCTAACCTCAAACCCCAAACCCCAACTGCGAACCTCTAAACCAATCCGAGAACCCCTAACCTGATCCCCAAACCCCAATCCCAAGCCCCAAACTCAAACCGCGAGCCCCAAACCCCAAACCCTTAACCCGATCCTCAAACCCCAAACCCCAACTGCAAACCCCTAATCTGAACCGAGAACCCATAACCTGATCCCCAAACCCCAAACCCCTAAGCTGAACCTTGAACCCCTAATCGGAACCCCAAACCCAAACTAGAACCGCGAACCCGGAACCCCAAACCCTGAACTCCAAACCCCAAACACGAACCGCGTACCCCAAACCCGAACCCTGAACCCTAACCCGAACCCAAATCCAAACCCTAAGAAGGGAGGGGGATTCCCGTAACCCGAACTCTGAACCTGAACCCTAACAAGTTGAGGGGATGCCGGCACCCTAACCCTAACCCTAACCCTAACAATTAAACTCTAAAAGAAAAAGAAACTTTTCTGGCCTAAGCCCCGCCCCTTGCGGTCCCCACCCGCTCAAAGCAAAAAAGGCAAGCCCGGACTTGAACTTCTGACCCACAAAGCCAGATTGCATGTTTACTCAGCCGTCAGCCTAACCGCTATGCTAACAAAGCCCCCTGGGTTTCATGCTGCTCCCAGGCACTCTTCAAGCCTCGGCCCACCAGGGCAGGCTAATAAAGAACTATGGGCCCCATTAGCGCTCACTTTAAGCCCTAACCATAACCTGAACCCTGACCCTGACCTGAACCCTAACCCAAACCCGAACTCTAAGAGGGGGTTCCCCGAATTCTAACCCTAACCCGAACCCGAACCCGAGCGAGTTGGGGGGTTGCCCGAACCCTAACCCTAAGCTTCACAATAAACCTCTAAAATAAAAAGAAACTTTTCTGGTCTAAGCCCCGCCTCTTGTGGTCCCCCGCCCCTAAAAGGGAAAGAGTTAAACCCGGGACTTGAACTCCTGACCTACAGACCCTAGTCTGCCTGACTTACCAGCCTGCCTAACCGCTACGCTACAGAGGCTTGCTGTTTCAGGCAGCGCTCCCGGGCCCTCTTCAAGCCGCGCGCGCCAGGGTCTGGCTCTATAGAATATCATGGCTGTCCTAGGTCATCTTTGCTTTTTATCCCTAAATCATAGACAGATCAGCTGAGAAAAAGCTTGGGTTGTCTCGGTGGGGTGGATCTGCTTGTCCTTGTGTTTCCCCTGGAGGCAGTCGCGGTCCACGGGCCTGGCCTGGCAGGGGGCGTGGGGGCGGGGCGCACCGTGCGCCTCGGGGCGGGGGCGAGCCTGGGCGGCTGGTCAGGGCGCGGCTCACGGGAGCGGGTCTGGGGCGGGGTGAACATGGCGGCGCCTCGGGGCCAGGGGTCCCCAGTTGTGCTCTCAGGGCTCGCCATTGCAGCTGGGACTGCTCGTTTCGTGGGGCTCCTGGGTCCCCGTCGATTGGCATCCAGCGAGCAGAGCGCAGGGCTGTGGACCACAGGTAAGGGAACTCGGACTCGGCGGAGCAGGGAACCATGTCTTCTGCCCTCTTTGTTTGCAGTCTCGGAGCCGACTGAAATGGCGATCGCAGAAAAGCCTCGCCTTTGGGGCCAAGGGTTTTACCGCTTCACCCCTTTGCAGACAGCTCAGACCCACGCGCTTTTCCCAAGCAGCCGAGTGTATTGCTTCCTACAGGCCTGGAGAGGATAACAGGCAGGAAGGCCAGGGGTCTCCAGACAGAGAAAATAAACTGCAAGTGTCAGACGTTTTTTTCTCTCTCTTAAGAGGCAGGAGACCAAAGAGTGCTGCGTTTTTTTTTTTTTCTCCATCTTGTTACAAATGTAAAAGGAGGTTTCTCTGAAAATTCTGCGTTGCCATGACAACTCCTGGCTCCACCTGAATTTAACTTTTCTCAAACCTTGAACTAAGCAATGCATTGTTCTTATGAAATGTTTGTCTTAAGGTATGTTAATGTACTGTCTTCAGGTCAGTTCCCCCTAAGGGCTCAGAAACGACTCGACAAACCGGTTTGTCTTACTCATACCTGGTTCTCTTAACCTCTGTGAATGAAACTATATATTTGCTTGGAAATCTGCCTTTCTTCAAGATTCATGTCCATCATTTTCTGGCCTGGGATGACTCATCTGCTGCCAATGTGATCTCAATGCATGCTGTGGGTGAGGGGTGCCATTCTCTGAGACATTGTCTTTCTTTCCTTAGCAGACTGCTAGTGGCTGTATACCATCTGGCTAAAGACTAGCAGGGGGTACTCTTTCTTCCCCTTTGAATGTCTACGTCAGCAGCTCTCTCGATCTCTTTTCTACTTGAATCAAACTTTTTCACAGAAAACCTCTGAGCCATCAAGCTTCGTCACTTGCCCTGGATTGAATTCTCCTCTGGAGGCCAAGAATGCTGGCATCTTTTGTGGTTTAGCAGCCACCTTTCAGCCTTTTGTAATTCATATTGAATCTTCATTTCAGATGGCAGATGCATTCCACGGTATTGCCAACTGAAGTCTTGTCATCGCTATGGAGTCTCTGTCCATGGCTTGAGGGTATTTTTCCGCAATCATGTATCATTTCCAGTGTGCCAGTCTTGTCATCCTCATTCCATCCATAGCAAAGTCTTTTATTAATGTTGACATGATTGAAGGGGAATTGTTTGTTTCAATTCCCTTTCAGATTGTTATTTGCTGGTGTATACAGATAACACTGTGTCGTCATTCATTTGTATCCGTTTGGACAGCTTGATAGTTGTCTTTAGTTTCTTTAATTTCTCATAATTGAAGATGACCCTGGCTCATATATTTACAGTCTCACCCCTAGTCTCAGTCATTTCTTCAAAGAACTGTCCTTTTTTTAACATGACATTATTTTTGACTGTGCTGGGTCTTTATTGCTCCTTTGTCTAGTTGTAGTGAGCAGAGGCTACCTTCTAGTTGCTGTGCCATGGCTTCTCATTGCAGTGCTTTCTCTCTGTGTGTGCAGAACTTGGGCTCTGGAGCATGCAAACGTCAAGAGTTGTCAAGGGCTTCATTGCCCCTGGGCGTGTGGAATCTTCTACACAGGAATTGAACCCGTGTTCCCTGCATCGGTAGGCAGCTTCTTTACCACCAGGCCATCGGAGATGTTTCCTGTTCCCTTTTATTAGAGAAGGATATTTAAAACATACATGTAGGAGCTCAATATGCTCAGCTGACAATACATGGAGATATATCTCCATGTATTCCAGCTCACCTTTGAACATATTCAGTTAAAGGTAATTTGTGATGATGTCTCCAACCTGATCCACCACGACATGGACATTGTAACGTTTCCTTTTGTTTATCTGGAACTTTGCCTTCCAATGGTAAGATACTTCCACCGCTTGTCATACACAGAATTCAGTGCTTGTCCCACGTGGTTACTGAAAAAAAAAAAACTGTCAGATTGTCTTTCAAAGGGGGCTCTGCGTGCATCGCACCAGTATCTTGAGTATGTTTTTGTATGATAGTTTACTATCAATATACCCTCAGTGGCCAGGTGTCTATTTCAGTCGTTACCAATTATGAATGGGCTTGTTTGCTCTAGTGTTCTTGGACAATTCGAGTACAGTTTCTTTGTCAGATGTGCATTTTTTAGGAAAAGAGTTTTATTGATTGTTGGCTGTGTTGCATCTTTGTGTGTGGGCTTTTCTCTAGTTTTGGTGAGCATGGGCCATAACGAGTAGTTTGCAGGCTTCTCACTGCAGTGTGTCCTCTTGTTGAGGGGCACAGGCTCACGGGCTTCAGTGGCTGCGGCATGTGAACTCGGCATCGTGGCTTCCAGGATCTAGAGCACAGGCTCGGCACTTGTGGCACACGGGCTCCATAGGATGTGGCATCTTCCCATCCTAGGGATCGCACATGCATCTCCAGCACTGGCAGTGGATTCTTGACTATGGAACCACCAGGGCATATTTGAGATTCTAGTTTTCCACACACGTATCTAGTGAAAGAGGCCAGGATCAAGAGGCATGGCAGCTGGGAATCCTCAGCCACAGCTCTGGTGTGCTATCCAAAGCTCTGGGGCCTTTGGTGAGAGCAGCTCAGCTTCCCTGGGACTGTTTCCTCCCGTCAGAAATGCCCTGCTTTTGGACTGTAGCCCACCAAGCTCCTCTGTCCCTAGGATTTCTGAGACCAGAGTACTGCAGGTGGTGCCATTTCCTTCTCTGCTGCTGCTGCCCGCGTCGCTTCAGTCGTGCCTGACTCTGCGCGACCCCATAGACAGCAGCCTACCAGGCTCCTCTGTCCCTGGGATTCTCCAGGCAAGAACACTGGAGTGGGTTGCCATGTCCTCCTCCAGTGCATGAAAGTGAAAAGTGAAAGTGAAGTCACTCAGTGAAGTCGTGTCCGACTCTTAGTAGTGACCCCGGGGTTGCAGCCTACCAGGCTCCTCTGTCCGTGGGATTCTCCAGC
>NW_017214398.1:0-14741 GCF_001704415.2 Capra hircus
ATACCCCAAGATCCAATATCAGCCACTTTGGAGAGGACATCCTCAGGTTCCAGCACCGTCTCCACACAAGGTTTTAGGCCCGGCATCGACGGAGAAGAATCCCGAGGCCCCCGAGCAACTCGCATGGGGACTGGCCTTTCCTGAGGCCAACAGAGCGGGTCCCTGAGGTCCCCGTCGTAAGTCGAGAGCACCTGCCCAACTTGAGAACATCCAGGAGGTTCTCCCCTCCAGGCGAGATGAGGCCCATTTCCGCTGAGGCGTCTCGAGGCTAATCACACCTAACCTTTGGAACTTCCAAAGGACCCTTCACACCCTTGCTGCAACTCAAGAAGTTCCCCGACATACCGTCTCCACTCGAGAGAAGCACCAGAGTCCCGCCCACATCCAGAGGAGCCCCGTTTCCGCCTCCTAGCTCGAGAGGAGGGATCCTTTCCCTGCGTGGTCGGGAAAGAATTCCCGGCGTTCCTGTCGCATCTCAAGAGGAGGCGCTCTCCACAGGAAAGGCGAGAGGAACTCCAGGGTCGTGCCACCATTCCCAGAGCCCCAGATGTCTCAGTCCATTTCAGGGAAACCTGATTTCCCTGCACTGCCTCGAATTTCTAGCCGAGGATCGACTCACACCACGATGGCACGTGGGACAGCCCTGTGGGAAAGCCTCGTGGGAAAGCCTCGTGGAAAGCCACAGATCCCTTGATCCACGCGAAGGGAAGCGTTGCACTGCTGCTACAGCTCGGGAGGAAAGCGCACGTTCATGCCCCCACACAAGACGACGACTAACTCCCCTGGGGAGACTCCAGAAGTACCCCAAGATCCATGTCAGCACTGGAGAGGAAACCTCAGGTTCCGGCACCGACTCCACACAGGGTCTTAGGCCCCGGCATCGATGGGAGAGGAATCCCGAGAGGCCCCAGAGCAACTCGCATGGGGACTGGCCTTTTCTGAGGCCACCAGAGCGGGTCCCTGAGGTCCCCGTAGTAAGTCAAGAGCACTCTGCCCGCAACTCGAGAAAATCCAGGAGGTTCTCCCCTCCAGGCGAGATGAGGCCCTTTTCCTCTGAGGCATCTCGAGGCTAACCATACCTAACATCTGGAACTTCCAAAGGGTCCTTCACACCCTTGCTGCAACTGAAGAAGTTCCCCCGACATACCTGACTCCACTCGAGAGGAAGCACGAGAATCCCGCCCACATCCAGAGGAGCCACATTTCCGCCTCATACCTCGAGGTCAGGTATCCTTTCCCTGCATGTTCGGGAAAGAATTCCGGTGTTCCCGTCGCATCTCATGAGGAGGCACTCTCCACAGGAAAGGCGGAGGAACTCCAGGGTCGTGCCACCATTCCAAGAGTCCCCCAGATATCTCAGTCTGCCCAGGGTCCAGCCCCGCTGGATCCAGGGAATTCGACGGATGGACGGCGGTTGTCGTGGAAAGTCTTTTTTATTTATTAATGTAAAATTTAGATTAAGAAATTATAGGTGTAGTAAGAAGATTAACTGGAGGAAAAGGGCTGAATAGCTTGGTTTACGTGGAAGGCCAATAAAATTCCAGACAAGGAATTTTCACCATCTACGTTGGGCCACCAGCCCCTGCTTGAATATCTAAGGGTGCCTAGCCTTAAGCTCCCTTTCGTGCAGGTCTTAACAGCCAGGCAAGTAAGTAGACCTGGCGAGCCTCCGCGCCCCTGGTGGTGATTCAGCCTGAAGTTAAAGTAAAAAGCAGAGAGAAGGAAAGGGAGAGAAGAAGAAAGAGAGAAAAAGACACGGGGGGAGCCTGAGTCTCAAGAAACCAGGCTGAGAGACTAGTTCGAGAAACTGGTCCGAGAAACTGGCCCCATCCTTTATCGTTCATAAAGCCTTTTATACTTTTGATAAAACATGGAGTTCAATGGGGTAACAGAAAATTATGTAGCGTTCGCACCCCAGACTCTTTCTGTACATCATTTTGTATACAAAAGGTCTCTGGTGATTTACATTATCTTCTGGCCAAGAGGCTTGTTAAACACTTTTTGGCTCTCTTCCTTAATGAATGTTAATTTTGTTTCCTCTGAAGTGTTTTTCTTTAATCTGCATTTCCTTAAAGCATTAAAGTTACATCTCTATAAAACAAAGGTGCAGTGGGTTATAACAAAGAAGGTACTTAACTCAAGATCTAATGTTGCTAATACCAGGTCTACTACTTGTTTTTTTAATATACCAACTCTATCTAAAAATAAAGGATATGAAAATTTAGCAGCAAGCATTGACCCAAAAAATGAAACTTTTAATCAGTCCTATTATAAAGATTTTTGACTCCTCGGATGCCCCTACATTCCTAGGATGCTTTAAGCTTCCTGTGCCTCCTGGGGAAAGGAGGCCTCAAACAATCACATGCCCAGCTGTACGAGTCCTGCAGGCAGGCTAGAAAGCATTCAGAGGGGTTTTTGGATTGAAACACTCTTTCAAATGCTGAAGACTAAAGCCCTGAATTGACTTTTTCCAGAAAATGTCAGAAGAGTGGAAAAGCAGAGCAAAAAAGCCGGCAGATTTTTGTTGGGGTATGTGCGTAGGAACGTCCAGAGGGGTCCCTGAAGTCTGAACACACCATGCCTATGTCAGCTTTCTTCCTCATGACGTTATCACGGGCGGGAGTCCTCATACTGGCTCCCAGCATCAGTCCAATCCAGAGGAACCTGTTTTCCCTGCACTGCCTCGACTTTCAGGCTGAGGATCAACTCACACCACGGTGGCACGAGGGAAAGCCCTGTGAGAAAGCCTCGTGGGAAAGCCTCCAGGGAAAGCCACAGATCCCTTGATCCACACGACGGGAAGCGTGACCCTGCTGCTACAGCTCGGGAGGAAAGCACACGTGCGTGCCCTCACTTGAGAGGAGGATTGACTCTCCAGGGGAGACTCCAGAAGAACCCCAATATCCATGTCAGCACTGCAGAGGAAACCTCAGGTTCCGGCCCCGAATCCACACAAGTTGTTCGGCCCGGGCATCAACAGGAGAGTTATCAAGAGAAGCCCCCCAGCATCTGGCATGGGGACTGGCCTTTGATGAAGCCACCAGAGCGGGTCCCTGAGGTCCCCGTCGTAAGTCGGGAGCACCTGCCGCAACTCGAGAAAATCCAGGAGGTTCTCCCCTCCAGGCGAGATGAGGCCCATTTCCAATGAGGTGTCTCGAGGCTAATTACATCTAATCTCTGGAACTTCCAAAGGGTCCTTCACACCCTTGCTGCAACTCAAGAAGTTCCCTGACATTCCCATCTCCACTCGAGAGGAAACACGAGGGTCCTGCCCACATCCAGAGTAGCCCCGTCTCATCCTCCTAGCTAGAGATGAGGGATCCTTTCCCTGCTTGGTCCGGGAAAGAATTTCCGACATTCCCGTCGCATCTCAGGTGGAGGCGCTCTCCACAGGAAGGGAGAGAGGAACTCCATGGTCGTGCCACCATTTCAAGCGTCCCCAGATGTCTCAGTCCATTCCAGAGGATCTTGTTTTTACAGAGTGCCTAAACTTTCATGCCGAGGATCGCCTCACACCACGGTGGCACGGGGGACAGCCCTGTGGGAAAGCCTCGTGGGAAAGCCTCTAGGAAAAGCCTAGAGGAAAAGCCACAGATCCATTGATCCACGCGACGGGAAGCATGACACTGCTGCTACAGCTCGGGAGGAAGGGGCATGCGCATGCGCATGCCCCACTCGAGACGAGGACTGATTCCCCTTGGGAGACTTCAGAAGTATCCCAAAAACATGTCAGCACTGGAGAGGAATACTCAGGTTCTGGCCCCCACTCCACACAAGGTCTTGGGCCCCGGCATGTACCGGTGAGGAATCCCGAGAGGCCCTCTAGCAACTCGCATGGGGACTGGACTTTCCTAAGGCCAACAGAACGGGTCCCTGACGTCCCCGTCATAAGTCGAGAGCACCTGACACAACTCGAGAAAATGAAGGAGATTCTCCCCTTCAGGCGAGATGAGGCCCATTTCCACTCGAGACGTCTCGAGGCTAATCACACCTAACCTCTGGAACTTCCAAAGGGTCCTTCACACCATATCTGCAACTCAAGAAGTTCCACGAGAGACCCGTCGCCACTACATAGGAATCACCAGGGTACCACCCACATCCAGAGGAGCCCCAATTCCCCCTCCTAGCTCAATGTGAGGGATCCTTTCCCTGATTGGCAGGGAAAGAATTCCTGTCGTACCTGTCGCATCTCAAGAGGAGGCACGCTCCACAAGAAAGGTGAGAGGAACTCCAGGGTCGTTCCACCATTCCAAGAGTCCCCCAGATGTCTCAGTCCTTTCCAGAGGAACTTGTTTACCCTGCACTGCCTCGACGTTCATGCGGAGGACCGACTCACACGATGGTGGCACGTGGGACAGCCCTGTGGGAAAGCCTCGTGGGAAAGCCTCGTGGGAAAGCTCAGCACGAGGGAAAACAAGAAACCCCGTTGATCAACCCAACGGGGAAAATTGACTCTGCTCCTAATGCTCGGGAGAAAAGCGCACGTGCATGCCCCCATTGGAGACGAAGATGACTCCCCTGTGGAGACTCCAGTAGTACCCCAAGATCCATGTTGAGCACTGGAGAGGAAACCTCAGGTTCGGGCACCGACTCCAAACAAGGTCTTAGGCCCCGTCATCGACCGGAGAGGAATCCCGAGAGGCCCCTTAGCAACTCGCAGGTCGACTGGCAATTCCTGACTGGACCAGAGAGGGTTACATAAGTCCCGGTCGTAACTGGAGAGCACCTGCTGAAACTCGAGAAAATCCAGGAGGTTCTCCCCTGCAGGCGAGATGAGGCCCATTTCCGCTGAGGCGTCTCGAGTCTAATCACACCTAACCTCTGGAACTTCCAAAGGGTCCTTCACACCCTTGCTGCAACTCAAGAAGTTCCCCGACATACCCGTCTCCACACGAGAGGAAGCACCAGAGACCCGCCCACATCCAGAGGAGCCCCGTTTCCGCCTCCTAGCTCAAGAGGAGGGATCCATTCCCTGCGTAGTCAGGAAAGAATTCCTGGCGTTCCTGGCGCATCTCAAGAGGAGGCGCTCTCCACAGGAAAGGCGAGAGGAACTCCAGGGTCGTGCCACCATTCCCAGAGTCCCCCAGATGTCTTAGTCCATTTCAGGGAAACCTGATTTCCCTGCACTGCCTCGAATTTCTAGCCGAAGATCGACTCACACCACGATGGCACATGAAACAGCCCTGTGGGAAAGCCTCGTGGGAAAGCCACGAGGGAAAGCCACAGATCCCTTGATCCATGCAAAGGGAAGCGTGGCACTGCTGCTACAGCTCGGGAGGAAAGCGCACGTTCATGCCCCCACACAAGACGACGACTAACTCCCCTGGGGAGACTCCAGAAGTACCCCAAGATCCATGTCCACACTGGAGAGGAATCCTCAGGTTCCGGCACCGACTCCACACAAGGTCTTAGGCCCCGGCATCGAAGGGAGAGGAATCCTGAGAGGCCCCGAGCAACTCGCATGGCGCCTGGCCTTTCCTGAGGCCACCAGAGCGGGTCCCTGAGGTCCCCTGTCGTAAGTCGAGAGCACCTGCCGCAACTAGAGAAAATCCATTAGGTTCTCCCCTCCAGGCGAGATGAGGCCCATTTCCGCTGAGGCGTCTCGACGCTAATCACACCTAACATCTGGAACTTCCAAAGGGTCCTTCACACCCTAGCTGCAAATCAAGAGGTTCCACGAGAGACCCGTCGCCACTCCATAGGAATCAACAGGGTACCACCCACATCCAGAGGAGCCCCAATTCCCCCTCCTGGCTCAAAGATGAGGGATCCTTTCCTGATTGGCCGGGAAAAATTCCTGTCGTACCTGTCGCATCTCAAGAGGAGGCACGCTCCACAAGAAAGGTGAGAGGAACTCCAGGGTCGTTCCACCATTCCAAGAGTCCCCCAGATGTCTCAGTCCTTTCCAGAGGAACTTGTTTACCCCTGCACTGCCTGAACGTTCACGCGGAGGACCGACTCACACGATGGTGGCACGTGGGACAGCCTTGTGGGAAAGCCTCGTGGGAAGCCTCGTGGGAAAGCCTCGAGGGAAAGCCACAGATCCCTTGATCCACGCGAAGGGAAGAGTGACAGTTCTGCTACACCTCGGGAGGAAAGCGAACGTGCATGCCCTCACTCGAGACGAGGACTGACTCCCCTGGGGAGACTCCAGAAGTACCGCAAGATGCATGTCAGCACTGGAGAGGAATCCTCAGGTTCCGGCACCGACTCCACACAAGGTCTTAGGCCCCGGCGTCGAAGGGAGAGGAATCCCGAGAGGACCCCGAGCAGCTCGCATGGGGACTGGCCTTTCCTGAGGACACCAGAGCGGGTCCCTGAGGTCCCCGTCGTAAGTCGAAAGCACCAGCCGCAACTCGAGAAAATCCAGGAGGTTCTCCCCTCCAGGCGAGATGAGGCCCTTTTCCTCTGAGGCGTCTGGAGGCTAATCATACCTAACCTCTGGAACTTCCAAAGGGTCCTTCACACACTTGCTACAACTCAAGAAGTTCCCCAACATACCTGACTCCACTCGAGAGGAAGCACGAGAGTCCCGCCCCACATGCAGAGGAGCCCCGTTTCCGCCTCGTACCTCGCGGTCAGGTATCCTTTCTTGTATGTTCCGCGAAAGAATTCCCGGTGTTCCCGTAGCATCTCATGAGGAGGCGCTCTCCACAGGATAGGCGAGAGAAACTCCAGTGTCGTGACATCATTCCAAGAGTCCCCCCAGATAGCTCAGTGTGCCAGTGTCCAGCCCCGCTGCATCCAGGGAATTCGACGGATGGACGGCGTTGACGTGGAAAGTCTTGTGTATTTATTAATGTAAGATTAGATTAAGAAATTATAGGGTAGTAAGAAGATTAACTGGGAGGAAAAAGGCTGAATAGCTAGGTTTACCAGGAAGGCCAATAAAATTCCCGACAAGGAATTTTCTGGCGGACTCTGGGAATGGTGGCACGACACTCGAGTTCATCTTGCCTTTCCTGTGGAGAGCGCCTCCTCTTGAGATGCGCCGGGAACGCCGGGAATTCTTTCCCGACCACGCAGGGAAAGGATCCCTCCTCTGGATCTATCAGGCGGAAACGGGGCTCCTCTGGATGTGGGCGGGACTCTCGTGCTTCCTCTCGAGTGGAGACGGGTATGTCGGGGAATTTCATGAGTTGCAGCAAGGGTGTGAAGGACCCTTTGGAAGTTCCAAAGGTTAGGTGTGATTAGCCTCGAGACGCCTCAGCGGAAACGGGCCTCATCTCGCCTGGAGGGGAGAACCTCCTGGATTTTCTCGAGTTGCGGCAGGTGCTCTCGACTTACAACGGGGACCTCATGGACCCTCTCTGGTGGCCTCAGGAAAGGTCAGTCCCCATGCGAGTTGCTCGGGGGCCTCTCGGGATTCCTCTTCCCGTCGATGCCGGGGCCTAAGAGCTTGTGTGGAGTCGGTGCGGGAACCTGAGGTTTTCCTCTCCAGTACTGACATGGACCTTGGGGTACTTCTGGAGTCTCACCAGGGGAGTCAGTCATCATCTCGAGTGGTGGCATGCACGTGCGCTTTCCTCCCGAGCTGTAGCAGTGGTGTCACGCTTCCCTTCGTGTGGATCAAGAGATCTGTGGCTTTCCCTCGAGGCTTTCCCAAGAGGCTTTCCCACGAGGCTTTCCCACAGGGCTGTCCCACGTGGCACCGTGGTGTGAGTCGATCCTCGGCTTGAAAGTCGAAACTGTGCAGGGAAAACAGGTTTCCCTTAAATGGACTTAGACATCTAGAGGACTCTGGGAATGGTGGCACGACCCTGGAGTTCCTCTCGCCCTTTCCGGTGGAGAGTGCCTCCTCTTGAGATGCGACAGGAACGCCCGGGAATTCTTTCCCGACCACGCAGGGAAAGGATCGCACCTCTCGAGCTAGGAGGCGGAAACGGGGCTCCTCTGGATGTGGGCGGGATTCTCGTGCTTTCTCTCGAGTGGAGACGAGTATGTCGGGGAACTTCTTGAGGTGCAGCAAGGGTGTGAAGGACCCTCTGGAAGTTCCAGAGGTTAGGTGTGATTAGCCTCGAGATGCCTCAACGGAAATGGGCCTCATCTCGCCTGGAGGGGAGAACCTCCTGCGATTCTCTCGAGTTGCAGGCAGGTGCTTTCGAGTTACGACGGGGACCTCAGGGACGCGGTCTGGTGGCCTCAGGAAAGGCCAGTCCCCATTCGAGTTGCTCGGGGGTGTCTCCGGATATTCTCCATCGATGACGGGGCACAAGACCATGTGCGGTGTCGGTGCCGGAACCTGAGGATTCCTCTCCAGTGCTGACATGTATCTTGGGGTACTTCTGAGTCTCCCCAGGGGAGTCAGTCCTCGTCTCGAGTGGGGGCCTGCACGTGTGCTTTCTCTTGAGCTGTAGCAGCAGTGTCACGCTTCCCTTCGCTTGGATCAAGGTATCTGTGGCTTTCCCTCGAAGCTTTCCCACGAGGCTTTCCACGAGGCCTTCCTACAGGGAGTTACCTTGGTGTGAGTCGATCCTCGGCTTGAAAGTCGAGGCAGTGCAGGGAAAACAGGTTTCCCTGGAATGGACTGAGATATCTGGGGGACTCTGGGAATGGTGGCACGACCCTGGAGTTCCTCTCGCCTTTCCTGTGGAGAGCGCCTCCTCTTGAGATGCGACGGGAACGCCGGGAATTCTTTCCTGATCAAGCAGGGAAAGGATCCCTCCTCTCGAGATAGGAGGCTGACACGGGGCTCCTCTGGATGTGGGCAGAACTCTCGTGCTTCCTCTCGAGTGGAGACGGGTATGTCGGGGAACTTCTTGAGTTGCAGCAAGGGTGTGAAAGACCCTTTGGAATTTCCAGATGTTAGATGTGATTAGCCACAAGACGCCTCAGCGGAAATGGGCCTCATCTCGCCTGGAGGGAGAACCTCCTGGATTTTCTCGAGTGGCGGCAGGTGCTCTCGACTTATGACGGGGACCTCAGGGACCCGCTCTGGTGGCCTCAGGAAAGGCCAGTCCCCATGCGAGTTGATCGGGGCCTCTCGGGATTCCTCTCCCGTCGATGCCGGGGCCTAAGACCTTGTGTGAAGTCGGTACCGGAACCTGAGGATTCCTCTCCAGTGCTGACATGGATCTTAGGGTACTTCTCGAGTCTCCCCAGCGGAGTCAGTCCTCGTCTCGAGTGGGGCCTGCACGTGTGCTTTCCTCTCGAGCTGTAGCAGCAGTGTCAAGCTGGCTTAAGACCTTGTGTGGCGTCGGTGCCGGAACCTGAGAATTCCTCTCCAGTGTTGACATGGATCTTGGGGTACTTCTGAGTCTCCACAGGGGAGTCAGTCCTCCTCTCGAGTTGGGGCCTGCTCGTTCCCTTTCCTCTCGAGCGGTAGCAGCAGTGTCACGTTTCCCTTCGCGTGGATCAAGGGATCTGTGGCTTTCCCTCGATGCTTTCCCACGAGGCTTTCCCACAGGGCTGCCCACGTGGCACCGTGGTGTGAGTCGATCCTCGGCTTGAAAGTCGACGCAGTGCAGGGAAAACAGGTTTCCCTGGAATGGACTGAGACATCTGGGGACTCTGGGAATGGTGGCACGACCCTGGAGTTCCTCTCGCCTTTCCTGTGGAGAGCGCCTCCTCTTGAGATGCGATGGAAACGCCGGGAATTCTTTCCCGAGCACACACTGAAAGGATCCCTCCGTCGAGCTAGGAGGCGGACACGGGGCTCCTCTGGATGTGGGCAGAACTCTCGTGCTTCCTCTCGAGTGGAGACGGGTATGTCGGGGAACTTCTTGAGTTGCAGCAAGGGTGTGAAGGACCCTTTGGAAGTTCCAGATGTTAGATGTGATTAGCCACGAGACGCCTCAGCGGAAATGGGCCTCATCTCGCCTGGAGGGGAGAACCTCCTGGATTTTCTCGAGATGCGGCAGGTGCTCTCGACTTACGACGGGGACCTCAGGGACCCGCTCTGGTGGCCTCAGGAAAGGCCAGTCCCCATGCGAGTTGATCGGGGGCCTCTCGGGATTCCTCTCCCGTCGAAGTCGGGGCCTAAAACATTGTGTGGAGTCGGTGCCGGAACCTGAGGATTCCTCTCCAGTGCTGACATGGAACTTGGCGTACTTCTGAGTCTCCGCAGGTGAGTCAGTCCTCGTCTCGAGTGGGGGCCTGCACGTGTGCTTTCCTCTCGAGCTGTAGCAGCAGTGTCACGCTGGCTTAAGACTTTGTGTGGCGTCGGTGCCGGGACCTGAGAATTCCTCTCCAGTGCTGACATGGATCTTGGGGTACTTCTGAGTCTCCCAGGGGAGTCAGTCCTCGTCTCGAGTGGGGGCCTGCAAGTGCGCTTTCCTCTCGAGCTGTAGCAGCAGTGTCACGCTTCCCTTCGCTTGGATCAAGGGATCTGTGGCTTTCCCACGAGGCTTTACCATGAGGCTTTCCCACAGGGCTGTCCCACGTGCCACCGTGGTGTGAGTCTATCCTGGGCTTGAAAGTGGAGGCAATGCAGGGAAAACAGGTTTCCCTGGAATGGACTGAGACATCTGGGGGACTCTGGGAATGGTAGCACGACCCTGGAGTTCCTCTCGCTTTTCCTGTGGAGAGCGCCTCCTCTTGAGATGCGACGGGAACGCCGGGAATTCTTTCCCGAACACGCAGGGAAAGGATCCCTCCGCTCGAGCTAGGAGGGGGAAACGGGGCTCCTCTGGATGTGGGCGGGACTCTCGTGCTTCCTCTCGAGAGGAGACGGGTATGTCGGGGAACTTCTTGAGTTGCAGCAAGGGTGTGAAGGACCCTTTGGAAGTTCCAGATGTTAGATGTGATTAGCCTCGAGACGACTCAGCGGAAATAGGCCTGATCTCGCCTGGAGGGGAGAACGTCCTGGATTTTTTTCGAGTTGCGGCAGGTGCTCTCGACTTACGTCGGGGACCTCAGGGACCCGCTCTGGTGGCCTCAGGAAAGGCCAGTCCACATGCGAGTTGCTCGGGGCCTCTCAGGATTCCTCTCCCGTCGATGCCGGGGCCTAAGACCTAGTGTGAAGTCGGTGCCGGAACCTGAGGATTCCTCTCCAGTGCTGACATGGATCTTGGGGTACTTCTGGAGTCTCCCCAGGGGAGTCAGTCCTCGTCTCGAGTTGGGGCATGCACGTGCGCTTTCCTCCCGAGCTGTAGCAGCAGTGTCACGCTTCCCTTCGCGTGGATCAAGGGATCTCTGACTTTCCCTCTGCCGGGGTCCAGCCCCCGTGGATCCAGGGAATTCGAAGGGTGGACGTCCTTGGCGTGGAAAGACTTGTTTATTTATTAATATAAGATTATATTAGGAAACTATAGTGTAGTAAGAAGATTAAGTGGAGGAAGTGGGCTGAATAGCTTGGTTTACGCGGAAGGCCAATAAAATTCCAGACAAGGAATTTGCACCATCTACGCTGGGCCACCGGCGCCCGCTTGAATATTTAAGGATGCCTCACCTTAAGCTCCCTTTCGCGTTCGTCTTAACAGCCGGGGCAAGTAAGTAGACCTGGCGAGCCTCCGCGCCCCAGATGGAGATTCAGCCTGAAGTTAAAGTAAAGAGCAGAGAGAGGAAGGGGAGAGAAGAAGAGAGAGAGAGAGACATGGGGGGAGCCAGAGTCCCAAGAAACCAGGCCGAGAGACTAGTTCGAGAAACTAGTCCGAGAAACTGGCCCCGGCCCCTGGCCCCCTCCTTTATTGTTCAGAAGGCCTTTTATACTTTTGATAAAACATGGAGATCAATGGATAACACAAAATTATGTAGCGTTCGCAACCCAGATTCTTTCTGTATATCATTTTGAATACAAAAGGTCTCAGGTGATTTACATTATCTTCTGGCCAAGAGCCTTGTTAACACTTTTTGGCTCTCTTCCTTAATGAATGTTAATTTTGTTTCCCCTGAAGTGTTTTTCTTTAATCTGCATCTCCTTAAAGCATTAAAGTTACATCTCTATAGAACAAAGGTGCAGTGGGTTATAACAAAGAAGGTACTTAACTCAAATATCTAATGTTGCTAATACCAGGTCTACTACTTGTTTTTCTATATACCAACTATATCTAAAAATAAAGGATATGAAAATTTGGCAGCAAGCATTGACCCAAAAAATGAAACTTTTAATCAGTCCTATTCTAAAGATTTTGACTCCTCGGAAGCTCCTACATTCCTAGGAAGTTTTAAGCTTCCTGTGCCTCCTGCGGTCAGGAGGCCTCAAGCAATCACATGCGCAGCTGTACGAGTCCTGCAGGCAGGCTAGAAAGCCATCAGAGGGTTTCTGGATTGAAACACTCTTTCAAATGCAGAAGACTAAAGCCCTGAATTGACTTTTTCCAGAAAATGTCAGAAGAGTGGAAAAGCAGAGCACAAAGGCCGGCAGATTTTTTTGGGGGTACATGCTTAGGAATTTCCAGAGGGGTCCGTGGAGTCTGAGCACGCCTTGCGTATGTCAGCTTCCTTCCTCATGACCTTGTCACGGGCGGGATTCCTCACACTGGCTCCCAGCATCGCTCGAGGCTTTCCCACAGGGCTGTCCACGTGCCACCGTGGTGTGAGTTGATCCTCGGCTTGAAAGTCGAGGCAGTGCAGGGAAAGCAGGTTTCCCTGGAATGGACTGAGACATCTGGGGGACTCTGGGAATGGTGGCACGACCCTGGATTTCCTCTCGCCTTTCCTGTGGAGAGCGCCTCCTCTTGAGATGCGACGGGAACGCCGGGAATTCTTTCCCGACCACGCAGGGAAAGGATCCCTCCTCTCGAGCTAGGAGGCGGAAACGGGGCTCCTCTGGATGTGGGAGGGACTCTCGTGCTTCCTCTCGAGTGGAGACGTGTATGTCAGGGAACTTCTTGAGTTGCAGCAGGGGTGTGAACGACCCTTTGGAAGTTCCAGATGTTAGATGTGATTAGCCTCGAGACGCCTCATCGGAAATGGGCCTCATCTCGCCTGGAGGGGAGAACCTCCTGGATATTCTCGAGTTGGGGCAGGTGCTCTCGACTTACGACGGGGACCTCAGGGACCCGCTCTGGTGGCCTCAAGAAAGGCCAGTCCCCATGGGAGTTGCTCGGGGGCCTCTCGGGATTCCTCTCCCGTCGATGCCGGGGCCTAAGACCTTGTGTGGAGTCGGTGCCAGAACCTGAGGATTCCTCTCCAGTGCTGACATGGATCTTCGGGTACTTCTGGAGTCTCCCCAGGGGAGTCAGTCCTCGTCTCGAGTGGGGGCATGCACGTGCGCTTTCCTTCCGAGTTGTAGCAGCAGTGTCGTGCTTCCCTTCGCGTGGATCAAGGGATCTGTGGCTTTCCCTCGAGGCTTTCCCACGAGGCTTTCCCACCAGGCTTTCCACAGGGCTGTCTCACGTGCCACCGTGGTGTGAGTCGATCCTCGGCTTGAAAGTCGAGGCAGTGCAGGGAAAACAGGTTTCCCTGGAATGGACTGAGACATCTGGGGGACTCTGTGAATGTGGCACGACTCTGGAGTTCCTCTCGCCTTTCCTGTGGAGAGCGCCTCCTCTTGAGTTGCGACGAGAACCCGGGGTTCTTTCCGAAGACGCAGGGAAAGGATTCCTCCTCTCGAGCTAGGAGGCGGAAACGGGGCTCCTCTGGATGTGGGCGGGACTCTCGTGCTTCTCTCGTGGAGACGGTATGTCGGGGAGCTTTTGGTTGCAGCAAGGGTGTGAAGGACCCTTTGGAAGTTCCAGATGTTAGATGTGATTAGCCTCCAGACGCCGCATCGGAAATGGTCCTCATCTCGCCGGGAGGGGAGAACCTCCTGGATTTTCTCGAGTTGCCGCAGGTGCTCTCGACTTACGACGGGGACCTCACGGATCCGCTCTGGTGGCCTCAGGAAAGGCCAGTCCCCATTCGAGTTGCTCGCGGGCCACTCGGGATTCCTCTCCCGTCGATGCTGGTGCCTAAGACCTTGAGTGGAGTTGGTGCCGGAACCTGAGGATTCCTCTCCAGTGCTGACATGGATCTTCGGGTACTTCTGGAGTCTCCCCAGGGGAGTCAGTCAACGTCTCGAGTGGAGGCATGCACGTGCGCTTTCCTCCGAGCTGTAGCTGCAGTGTCGTGCTTCCCTTCGTGTGGATCAAGGGATCTGTGGCTTTTCCTCGAGGCTTTCGCACGAGGCTTTCCCACAGGGCTGTCCCACGTGCCACCGTGGTGGGAGTCGATCCTCGGCTAGAAAGACGAGGCAGTGCTGGGAAAACAGGTTTCCTGCAATGGACTGAGACATCTGGGGGCTCTGGGAATGGTGGCACGACCCTGGAGTTCCTCTCGCCTTTCCTGTGGAGAGCACCTCCTCTTGAGAGGTCGGGAACGCGGGGAATTCTTTCCCCCGAAGCAGGGAAAGGATCCCTCCTCTCGAGCTAGGAGGCGGAAACGGGACTCCTGTGGATGTGGGGGACTCTCGTGCTTCTTCTCGATTGGAGACGTGTATGTCCGGGGAACTTCTTGAGTTGCAGCAAGGGTGTGAAGGACCCTTTGCAAGTTCCAGATGTTAGATGTGATTAGCCTCGAGACGCCTCAGCGGAAATGGGCCTCATCTCGCCTGCAGGGGAAAACCTCCTGCATTTCCTCGAGTTGCGGCAGGTGCTCTTGGCTGACCACGGGGACCTTAGAGACCCGCTCTGGTGGCCTCAGGAAAGGCAGTCCCCATGCGAGTTGCTCGGGGGCCTCTCGGGATTCCTCTCCCGTCGATGCCCGCCTAAGATCTTGTGTGGAGTGGCTGCCGGAACCTGAGGATTCCTCTCCAGTGCTGACATGGATCTTGGAAGACTTCTGGAGTTCCCCAGGGAGAGTCCTGTCTCGAGTGGGCTCTC
>NW_017214399.1:0-14740 GCF_001704415.2 Capra hircus
TTTCCCTGCGTGGTCGGGCAAGAATTCTGGCGTTCCGTCGCATCTCAAGAAGAGGCGCTTTCCACAGGAAGGCGAGAGGAACTCCAGGGTCGTGCCACCATTCCAGAGTCCTCGCAGAGTGCTCGGTCCATTCCAGGGAAACCTGTTTTCCCTCACTGCCTGGACTTTCAAGCCGAGGATCGACTCACACCAAGGTGGCACGTGGGACAGCCCTGTGGGAAAGCCTCATGGGAAAGCCTCGTGGGAAAGCCTCGAGGAAAGCCACAGATCCCTTGTTCCACGCGAAGGGAAGCGTGACACTGCTGCTACAGCTCGGAGGAAATTGCACGTGCATGCCCCCACTCGTAACGAGGACTGACTGCCCTGGGGAGACTCCAGAAGTACCCAAGATCCATGTCAGCACTGGAGAGGAATCCTCAGTTCGGCACCGACTCACACAAGGTCTTAGGCCCCAGCATCGACGGGAGAGGAATCCGAGAGGCCCCTGCGCAACTCGCATGGGGACTGGCCTTTCCTGAGGCCCCCAGAGCGGGTCCCTGTGGTCCCGTCGTAATCGAGAGCACCTGCCGCAACTCGAGAAAATCCAGGAGGTTCTCCCTCCAGGCGAGATGAGGCCCATTTCCGCTGAGGCGACTCGAGGCTAATCACATCTAACCTTTGGAACTTCCATAGGGTCCTTCACACCCTTGCTGCAACTCAAGAAGTTCCCCGACATACCCTTGTCCACTCGAGAGGAAGCGCGAGCGTCCCTTGCACATCCAGAGGAGGCCCTTTTCCTCCTTGTAGCTCGAGATGAGGGATCCTTTCCCTGCGTGGTCGGGAAAGAATTCCGGCATTCCCGTCGCATCTCAAGAGGAAGCGCTCTCCACAGGAAAGGCGAGAGGAACTCCAGGGTCGTGCCACCATTCCAAGAGTCCCCCAGAGGACTGAGTCCATTCCAAAGGAAACTCTTTTACCTGCACTGCCTTGACTGTCACGCCGAGGATCGACTCACACCACGGTGGCACGTGGGACAGCCCTGTGTGTTAGCCTCGTGGGAAAGCCTCATGGGAAATCCTACAGGGAAAGCCACACATCCCTTGATCCACCCGTCGGGTAGCATGACACTGCTGCCACCTTTAGGGAGGAAAGCCCACGTGCATTTCCCCACTCGAGACGAGGACTGACTCCCCTGGGGAGAGTCCAGAAGTACCCAAAAATCCACGTCAGCACTGGAGAGGAATCCTCAGTTTCCGGTCCCAACTCAACACAAGGTCTTCGACTCGGGAAATGCAAGCATTTAAAAGATCTCTCCTTTGGAGCCTCGAGGGGGGATCGGGGCTTCTCTGGATGTGGGCGGGACCCTCGTGCTTCCTTTGAGTGTAGACGGGTGTGTCGGGAAAGCTCTTGAGTTGCAGCAAGTGTGTGAAGGAACCATTGGAAGTTCCAGAGGTTAGGTGTGCTTAGCCTCTAGATGCGTCAGTGGAAATAGGCCTCATTTTGCTGTAGGGGAGAACCTCCTGGATTTTCTCGAGTTACGGCAGGTGCTCTCGAATTACGACGGGGACCTCAGGGACCCGGTCTCGTGGCCTCAGGAAAGGCCAGTCCCCATGCAAGTTGCCAGGGGGACTCTCGGGATTCCTCTTGGGTCGATGCCGGGGCCTAAGACCTTGTGTGGAGTCGAGGCCGGATCCTGAGGATTCCTCTCCAGTGCTGACATGGTTCTTGGGGTACTTCTGGAGTCTCCCCAGGGAAGTCAGTCCTCGTCTCGAGTGTGGGCATGCACGTGCGCTTTCCTCCCGAGCTGTAGCAGCAGTGTCACGCTTCCTAACGCGTGGTCAAGGGATCTGTAGCTTTCACTCAAGTCTTTCCTTCAAGGCTTTCCCAAGAGTCTTTCCCACAGGGCTGTCCCACCTGCCACCAGGGTGTGAGTCGATCCTCGGCTTGAAAGTCGAGGCAGTGCAGGGAAAACATGTTCCTCTGGAATGGACTGAGACATCTGGGGGACTCTTGGAATGGTGGTACGACCCTGGAGTTCCGCTCGCCTTTCCTGTGGAGAGCGCCTCCTCTTGAGATGGGACGGGAACGCCGGGAATTCTTTCCCGACCAAGCAGGGAAAGGATCCGTCATCTCGAGGTCCGAGGCATAAACGGGGCTCCTCTGGATGTGGGCGGGACCCTCGTGCTTCCTCTGGAGTGGAGACGGTATGTCGGGGAACTTCTTGAGTTTCAGCAAGGTTGTTAAGGAACCTTTGGAATTTCCAGAGTTTAGGTGTGATTAGCCTCGAGAGCCTCAGCGGAAATTGGCCTCATCTTGCCTGGTGGGGAGAACCTCCTGGATTTTCTCGAATTGTGGCAGGTGTTCTCAACGTACGCTGGGACCTCAGGGACCCGCTCTGGTGGCGTCAGGAAAGGCCAGTTCCCATCCGAGTGGCTACGGGGCCTCTCGGGATTCCTCTCCCGTCGATGGTGGGGCCTAAGACCTTGTGTGAAGTCGAGGCCGGTACCTGAGGATTCCTCTCCCGTGCTGACATGGTTCTTGGGGTACTTCTTGAGTCTCCCCAGGGGTGTCAGTCCTCTTCTCAGCGGGATCATGCAAGAACGCTTACCTCCCGAGCTGCAGTAGCAGTGTCACGCTGCCCGTCGCGTGGATCAAGAGATCTGTGTCTTTCCCTCGAGGTATTTCCCACGGGGCTTTCCCTCGAGGCTTTCCCACGAGGCTTTCCCACATCGCTGTCCCACGTGCCACCGTGGTGCCAGTCGATCCTCGGCGTGAAAATCAAGGCAGTGCAGGGAAAACAGGTTCCTCTGGAATGGACTGAGACATCTGGGGGACTCTTGGAATTGTGGCACGACCCTGGAATTCCTCTCGCCTTTCCTGTGGAGAGCGCCTCTTCTTGAGATTCGGTGGGAACGCCGGGAATTCTTTCCCGACCAAGCAGGGAAAGTGCCGTGGTCCAGCCCCGGTGGATCCAGGGTGATTCGAAGGTGGGGACGTAGTCGTCGTCTTTGGAAATATACATATTTAATCCCAGATATAAAGAGATTAGAAATGGATAGTGTAGTAGGAAGATTATTGGAGAAAAAGAGGCTGAATAACTTGGATTACGTGGAATAACATCCATCCTCCAGTAGAGAATTCAGCCAGAAAAACGGGAGCAAAAAAGAAGCGACATGGGGGAATCAGTCTTTCCGGAAACTGATCTGATTTCTTTATTTTTGGTTTTGCTTGTATACCTCTTGTTACACATAGGGATGAATACAGAGTCACGCAGGAGTCGGCATCCTGACCTTTATCAAAATCAGGTGCTTCACATAAATGTATAAAAAAAAGGTCTTAGGGATCTTACATCATCTTCTGGCCATGAATGAGACCTGCTGACATTTTATGATCCTTTCTTTCTGATAACCAAATAAACTTATTTCTTCCAAGGGTGTTTTTTCTTAAACCAGGCACCACCTCCAAATAAAGTTACATTCCTATAGGGTGAGGGTGTAGTGAGTTACAATCAAGAAAGGAATTTATTTAACCCAAGGTTAACATGATTAGTCTTAAAGGTGAATTCTTATTTCTCCTATATGCTTAAAGGTTAATACTTATTTCTCCTATATACTAGTTATATTCATTATAAGGGTAGGGAACATGGAGATTTATCAGCAAACATCAGCCTAACAAATAAAATCCTTTCATCAATTCTCCCCTTAAGATCTATTTAGTCTTAAGATATGATAAAGTTACATTCTTACATAGAAAGGACACAGTGATATATAACAAAGTACAGTGATCTATTACAAAAGTGAAAATCCATTAACTCAAAAAGTCTAGTATTGCTAACATCAAAAACGCTATATTTCCTTTGCTATATTCCAAATACATTGATTAATATTTCCCAAGTGCCTAAGGATATGGAGGCCTGTGGCAATCATTGACTCAACAAGAAGAAAAAGTCCTATGCTAATTAAGACTCTCAAAATACTCCAAAACTCTCTGTGCTGTTTACAGTGAGAGGTAGTAAACAATCTTGCCTAGTGGCAGCAGTATGGATAATCCTGTCACACAAGCTGGTCTGTCACCAGAGTGGTTTGACCTAAAATATCCTGTCCCACCCAGAGCAGGGAATTAGCTAGCAATTTTTGACACAACAAATGAAGAACCCTTCACCAATATAATTCCTAACCAACATACTAATAATTTCTAACTCCCCAAAATAATTTGCCTTTAGTAAGTCTAAAACATCTCATGCCTCTCAGGTTGGGAGGCTGTAAACAATCACATGTGGCCGGACAAACCTATAAAGGTGGGCTAGATAACCTTCAGAGGAGTCGGCAAGCTGAAACACTCTTGTCATGCCCAAGAATATTTATTGCCTTGAAGCTGCACGTTTACTTCTTCTCCGAGAGAAACAGTTATGGGGAAGAGCCCCCGTAAAGTCAGAAGTGTAGTGAGAGCATAAAACAGACTCTGGTTTTGGGGTTCGATGCTCAGGAACAGGGGTTACCTGAGGCTTGATCACGCCTTTGGCATGCCAAGCCTCCTTCCTCATGACCTTTCCATAGGCGGAATTCCTCACGCTGGCCCCCGAAGGAAAGGATCCCTCATCTCGAGCGACGAGGCGGAAACGCGCCTCTGTGGATGTGGGGGGACCATCTTGCTTATTCTCGAGTGGAGACGGGTATTTCGGGGAACTTCTTGAGTTGCAGCAAGGGTGTAAAGTACCTTTGGAAGTCCAGAGGTTAGGTGTGATTAGCCTCGAACACCTCAGTGGAAATGGGCCTCATCTCGCCTGGAGGGAGAACCTCCTGGATTTTCTCGAGTTGCGGCAGGTGCTCTCGACTTACGACGGGGACCTCAGGGGCCAGCTCTGGTGGCCTCAGGAAAGGCCAGTCCCCATTCAAGTTTCTAGGGGGCCTCTCAGGATTCCTCTCCTGTCGATGCCGGGGCCTAAGACCTTGTGTGAAGTCGGGGCTGGAACCTGAAGATTCCTCTCCAGTGCTGACATGGATCTTGTGGTACTTCTGGAGTCTCCCCAGGGAGTCAGTCCTCGTCTCGAGTGGGGCATGCACGTGCGCTTTCCTCCCGAGCGGTAGCAGCAGTTCACGCTTCCGCGCGTGATCAAGGATCTGTGCTTTCCCTCTAGGCTTTCCCATGAGCTTTCCCACAGGGCTGTCCCACATGCCACCTTGTGTGAGACGATCCTCGGCGTGAAAGTCGTGGCAGTGCAGGGAAAACAGGTTCCTCTGGAATGACTGAGACATCTGGGGAACTCTTGGAATGGTGCACGACCCTGGAGTTTCCTCTGGCCTTTCCTGTGGAGAGCACTTCCTCTTGAGATGCGACGGGAACGCAGGAATTCTTTCCCGACCACGCAGGGAAAGGATCCCTCCTCTCTAGATACGAGGCGGAAACGGGCTCCTCTGGATGTGGGCGGGACCCTCGTGCTTCATCTCGAGTGGAGACGGGTATGTCGGTGATCTTCTTGACTTGCAGCAGGGGTGTCAAAGACCCTTTGGAAGTTCCAGAGTTAGTGTGATAGCCTCGAGATGCCTCAGGGAAATGGCCTCATCTCGCCTGGAGGGGAAACCTCCTGGATTATCTTGAGTTGAGCAGGTGTCTCGTCTTAGATGGGACCTCAGGACCCGCTCCTGTGGCCTCAGAAAAGCCAGTGCCCATGGAGTTGCTAGGGGCCTCTCAGATTCCTCTCACGTCGATGCCGGGGCTAAGACCTTGTGTGGAGAGCCCGAGCGGAGCGACGCGGAGCGTTTCGGTTCTCAGTGCCTGGGCACCGGTGTGTGGTGTGAGCGCGGCGGAGCCTCTACACTGAAGTGCGAGAGTTGCAGCTTCGATTGAAGCACATCGAGCGCGACAGCAGTGAAAGTCATGAGCGACAGCGCGAGGAGAACTACGGCGAGGGGGAATCCCGTTCTGCTTCCAGAAGCGGAAGTGCTCATGGATCTGGAAATCTGCAAGTCATACCCCTGCAAGGTCTCGCTCCAAGAAGATTCCAGGCGTCCAGATCAAAGTCCAGGTCCAGATCGAATCTAGGTCTAGATCCAGAAGAAGTTCTCGGAGGCATTATACAAGGTCACGATCTCGTCCCGGTCCCATAGAAGATCTCGTAGCAATCTTACAGCAGAGATTATCGAAGACGCATAGCCACAGTCATTCTCCCATGTCTACTCGCTGCGTCATGTTGGAATCGGCAAATCCTGATCCTAACTGTTGTCTGGAGTATTTGGATTGAGCTTGTATACTACAGAAAAGATCTAAGAGAAATGTTCTCTAAATATGCCCAATTGCTGATGTATCTATTGTATAATGACCAGCAGTCTAGACGTTCAAGAGGATTTGCCTTTGTATACTTTGAAAATGTAGATGATGCCAAGGAAGCAAAAGAGTGTGCCAATGGAATGGAGCTTGATGGATGTAGGATCAGAGTTGACTTCTCCATAACGAAAAGACCACATACCCAACAGCAGGAATTTACATGGGAGACCTACCTATGGCAGCTCACGCCGTCGAGATTACTATGACAGAGGAATATGATCGAGGCTATGATGATCGGGACTATTACAGCAGATCGTACAGAGGAGGAGGAGGAGGAGGAGGAGGATGGAGAGCTGCTCAAGACAGGGATCAGAAATACAGAAGACGTCACCTTCTCCTACTATAGTCGTGGAGGATACAGATCACGTTCCAGATCTCATCATACTCACCTCGTCGCTATTAAAGCATGAAGATGAAGACTTTCTGAAACCTGCCCTAGAGTTGGGATATTGTTTGTGGACAATATTTTTTATTGTCTCCTGTTTAAAAAGTGAACAGTGCCTGTGAGTTAGGTGACTTTTACACCTTTTATGATGACTACTTTTGGTGGAGTTAAATGCTGTTTTCATTCTGCATTTGTGTAGTTCGTGCTTTGTTCAAAGTTAAGTGTTTTCAGAAAAGTATGTTTTACATGTATTTTTTACAGTCTAAAATTTGACTGCTGAGAATTTCTATTGTACAGAACTTCATTTAAATGGTTTTCTACTGAATACAGGGTATTCTGAAGATTGAAGCCTGTGTGTAAAATGCTACCAAATGGCAAAAAGCAACAATAACGTTTGGTTTTTACTTTTCTTTCTAACATATCAATGCTTAGGAGAACTTTCTGATTAGATTGTCAGTAGTAAATAAAGAAAAAAATGCCCGTTTTCCTCGAGTCCATGAAACATACCATACTTAATATACCTGCAGTTAAGTGATAAAAATTACGCTCTGTAACTCTATACTGCTAGTGTTAAAAACTAAAGATCTTTCAATACAGCAAATGCTTAATTCTTATATAAATGTGACTTGACAGCCTTTATGTAATCTGTATTATACATAGCAGGGAATAAGATGAGTTGCACAATGTATGCCTTAAAAGGCTATTTCTTAAAGCTGTTAGAAGGGGATAATGGTATTTCAATTAGTAATCAGCAAGTGAAAATAATATTCCACCACAAATGTACTCTTGTTCTTCTAGCTTTTAAGACTATATGGAAAAACTGGGTGCTTCAGAGTTTTGAGAAAAAAGAAGGAACACTACACCTGTGTTGTGGATGATCTGAAGACTTTGCCTGTTCGTTTTTTAAATACTACTTTCAGGTTCTTTGCTTACCAAAGGAGGCCAATTTCACTCAAAAGTTTTGAGAACTGTGTTTAAATAAATGCAAAGAAAAGAGTAAAAAGGAAAGAAAAAAAAAAAGACCTTGTGAGGAGTTGGGGCAGGAACCTGAGATTCCTCTACAGTGCTGACATGGATCTTGGGTACTTCTGGAGCCCCCCAGGGAAGTCAGTCTTCGTCTCGAATGGGGGCATGCACGTGCGCTTTCCTCCCGAGCTGTAGCAGCAGTGTCACACTTCCGGTCGCGTGATCAAGTGATCTGTGGCTTTTCCTCCAGGCTTTACCACGAGCTATCCCAGAGGGCTGTCCCACATGCGCCGAGGTGTGAGTCGAACCTCGGCGTGAAAGTCGAGGTCAGTGCAGGGAAAACAGGTTCCTCTGGAATGGACTGAGACATCTAGGGACTCTTGAATGGTGGCACGACTCTGATTCCTCTCGCATTTCCTGTGGAGAGCGCCTCCACTTGAGATGCGACGGGAACGCCGGGAATTCTTTCCCGACGAAGCAGGGAAAGGATCCCACATCTCGAGCTACGAGGCGGAAAGGGGCTCCTCTGGATGTGGGCGGGACCCTCGTGCTTCCTATCGAGAGGAGACGGGATGTCGGGGAACTTCTTGAGTTGCAGCAAGGTGTGAAGGACCCTTTGGAAGTTCCAGAGGTTAGGTGTGATTAGCCTCCAGACGCTTCAGCGGAAATGGGCTTCATCTCGCCTGGAGGGAGAACCTCCTGGATTTTCTCGAGTTGCGGCAGGTGCTCTCGACTTACGACGGGGACCTCAGGACCCGCTCTGGTGGCCTCAGGAAAGGCCAGTCCACATGCGAGTTGCTAGGGGCCTCTCGGGATTCCTCTACCATCGATGCGGGGCTAAGACCTTGTGTGAGTCGTGCCGGAACCTGAGGATTCCTCTGCAGTGCTGACATGGATCTTGGGTACTTCTGGAGTCTCCCAGGGGAGTCAGTCCTCGTTTGAGTGGGCGCATGCACGTGCGATTACCTCCGGAGCTGTGCAGCAGTGTCATGCTTCCCTTCGCCTGATCAAGGGATCTGTGGCTTTCCCACGAGGCTTTCCCACAGGCTATCCACGTGCCACGTGGTGTGAGTCGATCGATGGCTTGAAAGTCAACGTAGTGCAAGGAAACAGGTTTCCCTGGAATGGACTGAGACATCTGGCGAATCTGGAATGGTGCACGACCCTGGACTTCCTCTCGACTTTCCTGTGGAGAGGCCTCCTCTGAGATGCGACGGAACGCCGGAATTCTTTCCCGACCACGGAGGGAAAGGATCCCTCCTCTCGAGCTAGGAGGCGGAAACGTGCTCCTCTGTATGTGGCGGACTCTCGTGCTTCCTCTCGAGTGGAGACGGTATGTCGGGAAATTCTGGATTTGCAGCAAGGGTGTAAAGGACCTTTGGAAGTTCCAGAGGTTAGGTGTGATTAGCCTCGAGACGCCTCAGCGAAATGGCCTAATCTCGCCTGGAGGGAGAACCTCCTGGATTTTCTCGAGTTGCGGCAGGTGCTCTCGCCTTTCGATACGGACCTCAGGGACCCGCTCTGGTGGCCTCAGAAAGGCCAGTCCCCATGCGAGTTGCTCGCGGCCTCTCGGGATTCCTCTCCCGTTGATGCGGGGCCTAAGACCTTGTGTGGAGTTGGTTCTGGAACCTGAGGTTTCCTCTCCATTGCTGACATGGATCTTGGGTACTTTGGAGTCTCCCCAGGGAGTCAGTTCTTGTCTCGAGTGGGGCATGCACGACGCTTTCCTCCCGAGCTGGAGCAGCAGTGTCACGCTTCCCTTCGAGTGGATCAAGGATCAGTGGCTTTCCCTCGAGGCTTTCCCACGACGCATTCCAGGAGGCTTTCCCACAGGGCTGTCCCACGTGCCACCGTGGTGTGAGTCGCTCCTCGGCTTGAAAGTCGAGGCAGTGCAAGAAAACTGTTTTCCCTGGAATGGACTGAGACATCTGGGGAATCTGGGAATGGTGGCACGAACCTGGAGTTCCTCTCGCCTTTCCTGTGGAGAGTGCTCACTTCAGATGTGACGGAACGCCGGGAATTCTTTCCCCGCACGCAGGGAAAGGATTCCTCCTCTCGAGCTTTGAGGCGAATCGGGCTCCTCTGGATGTGGGCAGGACTCTCCTGCTTCCTCTCGACGGAGACGGGTATGTCGGGATCTCTTGAGCTGCAGCAAGGGTGTGAAGGACCCTTTGGAATTTACCGAGGCTGGTGTGATTAGCCTCGAGACGCCTGTGCGGAAATGGGCCTCATCTCGCCTGGAGGGAGAACCTCCTGAGTTTCTCGAGTTGCGGCAGGTGCTCTCGACTTACGACGGGACTTCAGGGACCGCTCTGGTGGCCTCAGAAAGGCCATCCATGCGTGTTGCTCGGGGCCTCTCAGGGTTCCTCTCCCGTCGATGCCGGTCCTAAAACCTTGTGTGGAGTCGGTGCCGGAACCTGAGTATCCCTCTCCAGTGCTGACATGGATCTTGGGTACTTCTGGAGTCTCCCCAGGGAGTCAGTCTCGTCTCGAGTCGGGGCATGCACGTGCGCTTTCCTTCCGAGCTGTAGCAGCAGTGTCACGCTTCCCTTGGCATGGATCAAGGGATCTGTGGCTTTCCTCGATGCTTTCCCACAAGGCTTTCCCACAGGGCTGTCCCACGTCCACCGTGGTGTGAGTCGATCCTCGGCTTGAAACTCGAGGCAGTGCAGGGAAAACAGGATTTCCCTGGAATGGACTGAGATATCTGGGGACTCTGGGAATGGTGCACGACCCTGGAGTTCCTCGCGCCTTTCCTGTGGAGAGCGCTTCCTCTTGAGATGCGAGGTACGCCGAAATTCTTTCCCGACCACGCAGGGAAAGGATCCCTCCTCTCGACTAGAGGCGGAAACGGGCTCCTCTGAATGTGGCGGGACTCTCGTGCTTCCTCTCGAGTGGAGACGGGTATGTCGGGAATTTCTTGAGTTGCAGCAAGGGTGTGAAGGACCCTTTGAAGTTCCAGAGGTTAGGTGTGATTAGCCTCGAGACGCCTCAGCGGAAATGGCCTCATCTCGCCTGGAGGGAGAACCTCCTGGATTTCTCGAGTTGCGGCAGGTTGTCTCGACTTACCACGGGACCTCAGGACCCGCTCTGGTTGCCTCAGGAAAGCCAGTCGCCATGCGAGTTGCTCGGGGCCTCTCGGATTCCTCTCCCGTCGATGCCGGTGCCTAAGCCTTGTGTGGAGTCGGTGCCGGAGCCTGAGGATTCCTCTCCAGTGCTGACATGGATCTTGGAACTTCTGGAGTCTCCCAGGGGAGTCAGTCCTCGTCTCAGTGGGTCATGCATGTGCGCTTTCCTCCGAGCTGTAGCAGCAGTGTCACGCTTCCCTTCGTGTGATCAAGGATCAGGGCTTTCCCTCGAGGCTTTCCCACAAGTCTTTCCCACAGGGCTGTCCACGTGCCACCGTGGTGTGAGTCGATCTCGGCTTGAAAGTCGAGGCAGTGTAAGAAAAACAGATTCCCCTGGAATGGACTGAGACATCTGGGGACTCTTGGAATGGTGGCACGACCTGAGTTCCTCGCGCCTTTCCTGAGAAGAGCGCCTCCTCTTGAGATGCGACAGGAACACGAGGAATTCTTTCCCACCACGCAGGGAAAGGATCCCTCCTCTCGAGCTAGGAGCGGAAACGGGCTCCTCTGGATGTGGCGGGACTCTCGAGCTTCCTCTCGAATGGAGACGTGTATGTGGGGAACTTCTTGAGTTGCAGCAAGGTGTGAAGACCCTTTGGAAGTTCCAGAGGTTCAGTGTGATTAGACCGAACCCTCAGGGAAAAGGGCTCATCTCCCTGAGGGGAGAACCTCCTGAATTGTGTCGACTTACGCAGGTGCTCTGACTTACGACGGGGACATCAGGGACCCGCTCTGGTGGCCTCAGGAAAGGCCAGTCCCCTGCGAGTTGCTCGGGGGCCTCTCGGGATTCCTCTCCCTTCGATGCCGGGGCTTAAGACCTTGTGTGGAGTCGGTGCCGGAACCTGAGGATTCCTCTCCAGTGCTGACATGGATCTTGGGGTACTTCTGGAGTCTCCCCAGGGGAGTCAGTCCTCGTCTCTAGTGGGCGTCTTCACATGCGCTTTCTTCTCGAGCTGTAGTAGCAGTGTCATGCTTCCCTCGCGTAGATCAAGGGATTTCTTTCCCTCGAGGGGCTTTCCCACGAGGCTTTCCCACAGGGCTGTCCCACGTGCCACCGTGGTGTGAGTCGATCCTCGCTTGAAAGTCGAGGCAGTGGAGGGAAAAAAGGTTTCCCTGGAATGGACTGAGACATCTGGGGGACTCTGGAATGGTGGCACGACCCTGGAGTTCCTCTCGCCTTTCCTGTTCAAAGCGCCTCCACTTGAGATGCGACAGGAACGACGGGAATTCTTTCCCACCACGAAGGGAAAGGATCCCTCCTCTCGAGCTAGGAGGCGGAAACGAGGCTCCTCTGGATGTGGGCGTAACTCTCGTGCTTCCACTCGGGTGGAGACGGGTATGTCGGGAAACTTCTTGAGTTGTAGCAAGGGTGTGAAGAACCCTTTGGAAGTTCCAGATGTTAGGTGTGATTAGCCTCGAGACGCCTCAGCGAAAATGGGCCTCATCTCGCCTGGAGGGGAGAACCTCCTGGATTTTCTCGAGTTGCGGCAGGTGCTCTCGACTTATGACGGGGACCTCAGGGACCCGCTCTGGTGGCCTCAGGAAAGGCCAGTCCCCATGCGAGTTGCTCGGGGGCCTCTCAGGATTCCTCTCCCGTGGATGCCGGGGCCTAAGATCTTGTGTAGAGTCGGTGCCGGAACCTGAGCATTCCTCTCCAGTGCTGACATGGATCTTGGGGTACTTCTGGAGTCTCCTCAGGGGAGTCAGTCCTCGTCTCGAGTGGGGGCATGCACGTGCGCTTTCCTCCCGAGCTGTAGCAGCAGTGTCGCACTTCCCTTCGCGTGGATCAAGGGAACTGTGGCTTTCCTCGAGGCTTTCCCACGAGGGTTTCCCACGAGGCTTTCCCACAGGGCTGTCCCACGTGACACCGTGGTGTGAGTCGATCCTTGGCTTGAAAGTCGAGGAAGTGCAGGGAAAACAGGTTTCCCTGGAATGGACTGAGTCATTTGGGGAACTCTGGGAATGGTGGCACGACCCTGGAGTTCCTCTCGCCTTTCCTGTGGAGAGCACCTCCTCTTGAGATGCGACGGGAACGCGGGAATTCTTTCCCGAACACGCAGGGAAAGGATCCCTCCTCTCGATCCATTAGGTGGAAACGTGGCTCCTCTGGATTGGGCGGGACTCTCGTGCTTCCTCTCGAGTGGAGACGGGTATGTCGGGGAACTTCTTGAGTTGCAGCAAGGGTGTGAAGGACCCTTTGGAGCTTCCAGAGGTTAAGTGCGATAGCCTCAAGACGCCTCAGCGGAAATGGGCCTCATCTCGCCTGGAGGGGAGAACCTCCTGGATTTTCTCGAGTTGCTGCAGGTGCTCTCGACTTACGACGGGACCTCAGGGACCCGCTCTGCTGCCTCAGGAAAGGCCTGTCCCCATGCGAGTTGCTCGGGGCCTCTATTGATTCCTCTCCCGTCTATGCCGGGGCCTGAGACCTTGTGTGGAGTCGGTGCCGGAACCTGAGGATTCCTCTCCAGTTCTGACATGGATCTTGGGTACTTCTGGAGTCTCCCAGGGGAGTCAGTCCTCGTCGCGAGTGTGGCGTGCACGTGCGCTTTCCTCCGAGCTTTAGCAGCAGTGTCACGCTTCCCTTTGCGTGGATCCAGGGATCTGTGGCTTTCTCTGTAGGCTTTCCCACGAGGCTTTCCCACTAGGCTCTTCACAGGGCTGTCCCACGTGCCACCGAGGTCTGAGTCGATCCTCGGCTTGAAAGTCGAGGCATTGGGGGAAAACAGGTTTCCCTGGAATCGACTGACACATCTGGGGGCTCTGGGAATGGTGGCACGACCCTGAGTTCCTCTCGCCTTTCCTGTGGAGAGCGCCTCTCTTGAGATGCGACGGGATCGCCGGAAATTCTTTCCCGACGCAGGGAAAGGATCCCTCCTCTCGAGCTATGAGACTGAAACGGGGCTCTTCTGGTTGTGGGCGGGACTCTTGTGCTTCCATTCGAGTGGAAACGGGTATGTCGGGGAACTTATTGAGTTGCAGCAAGGGTGTGAAGGGCCCTTTGGAAGTTCCAGAGGTTAGGTGTGATTAGCCTCGAAATGCCTCAGCGCAAATGGGTCTCATCTCGCCTGGAGGGGAGAACCTCCTGGATTTTCTCGAGTTGCGCCAGGTGCTCTCGACTTACGACGGGGACCTCAGGGACCCGCTTTGGTGGCCTCAGGAAAGGCCAGTCCCCATGCGAGTTGCTCGGGAGCCTCTCGTGATGTCTCTCCCTCTCCAGTGTGTCTTGAATCTTGACTGGCCTTTCCTGAGGCCACCAGAGCGGGTCCCTGCGGTCCCCGTCGTAAGTCGAGAGCACCTGCCGCAACTGGAGAAAATCAAGGATGTTCTCCCCTCCAGGCAAAATGAAGCCTATTTCCGCTGACACATCTCAAGGCTAAGCACACTTAAACTCTGGAACTTCCAAAGGGTCCTTCACACCCTTGCAGCAAATCAAGAAGTTCCCCGACATACCCGTCTCCACTCAAGAGAAAGCACGATAGTTCCGCCCGCATCCAGAGGAGCCCCGTTTCCCCTCATAGCTCGAGAGGAGGGATCCTTTCCCTGTGCTGTCGGGAAAGAATTCCCGGCGTTCCCGTCGCATCTCAAGAGGAGGCGTTCTCCACAGGAAAGGTGAGAGGAACTCCAGGGACATGCCACCATTCTCCGAGTCCCCCAGATGTCTCAGTCTATTCCAGGGAAACCTGTTTCCCCGCACTGACTCGACTTTCAAGCCAAGGATCGACTCACACCACTGTGGCACGTGGGACAGCCCTGTGGCAAAGCCTCGTGGGAAAGCCTCGTGGGAAAGCCTTGAGGGAAAGCCACAGATCCCTTGATCCACGCAAAGGTAAGAGCGACACTGCTGCTACAGCACGGGAGGAAAGCGCACGTGCATGCCCCCACTCGAGACGAGGACTGACTCCCCTGGGGAGACTCCAGAAGTACACCAAGATCCATGTCAGCACTGGAGAGGAATCCT
>NW_017214400.1:0-14739 GCF_001704415.2 Capra hircus
ACATAGCTTTAAGATTTTGGTATGTTTACTGTCATTAGTCTGAATTCTTTTTCAGGAAAACTTCCTATCTAGTCTTCTTTTTGTTTGTTTTTGTGGTTTTTATCAGTTATCTTCACCAGCTGCATGTTTCTCTCCCATTTCATTCTGTCTCGATTGCTGTGGTTTGGGTCCCCCTTTCTGCAGGCTGGAGGCTTATGGCTTCCACTTTTTTGTGAAAACTGTCCTTTGTGGGTGGGATGGATCCAGTGACTTGTCAAGGTTTAATGCTTTGTGGAATTTGTGTCTGTGCAGTGGCAGGCGGATCTGTATCTCTTCTTTCTGAAGTGCAATGAATTGTCCATGGATTGTGCTTTGGGGTGTTTGTGGGTTTGCTATGGCTTCATGCACCCATTTAATAATATTCACAGTTGTGTTTCTCTTTTGCTGGAGAATAGCTGTGGGTTCTCTTGTACTGAATGCTGGGTCGAGTGTTGAGATGGCTTTCCATGTAGACATGGAAACTCTGGTTGTGTGTGTGTCCTTTAATGTTCTGAGGTAGGGAATTCAATGTTGATCTAAAGTTCTGAATCGATGTCCTGACCTCTGGGTTTCTGTCCCAGGTTACAGTAAGCATCAAAAAAGCCACATGCACACAATACAGAAGATGAATCCCCAGGTTAATGGTGACAAAACTCTCCTCATCCTAAAAGAATCAAAGGGATTCACAGAGTTCCAGAGAGCAGAGAAAAGGGAGGAGGGAGAAAGAGGTGTCTAGGAGGAGATAGGAGAGAGTTAAAAGGGAGAGAGCAATCAATTCAGGAAACAAATCCATAAGTGAAATCAGATCGTAAAGATTTTGTTCCTAAGTTACACATTGATGACAATTTTTTAAAGCAAAAAGCTAAGAACCAAAATAAAATTGTTAGACTCATTTAGTGTAAAAAAAGAAAATGGAGGTGAAATTCATTCTTATATATAAAAGAAGTGTTTAAAAAATATGTATTTTTGAAAGGTAAATAGTTAACAGAAATAGCAATTTAGGATATAATAAAGGATTAACATTGCTAAAATTTTAAGAAATCATATAGAAATAGATCTCAGAATTTCAAAAATTTTTATGCTTTTTATGGCAGTATGTATCAGATAGTCCCTTCCTGAAGTGTGTACTTGTTGTCAAAGGCTACTGTTGTCCCTCAATTCAACAGTCTCGGCATTAATTTGCAGACTTATTCAGTTGAACCTGCCACTTCTGTTTTGGTTTATGCTTCTTTATTCATATTCCCTTCTTTTATTTGAAAGCCTCTCCATGTCTGGTTTTCAACGTGATACGAGGGTATGATAGCCTCTTATTCGACGTGCTCACTGTTTTGGCAGTTAGGTGGAAACACTGAAAACAAATACCACAGGGATATAGGGGTGCTTGAGGTGTATCACATTGGACTGACAAATGTGACATGTTGTTCCTGGGTCCACCCTGCTCAGCCTCCCGGTGATACATGAGGGCACTGTCCAAGTGGGCCCATTGTTTCATGCACTTCTCAGCAAATCAGACACTTAGGTGCTCTGCAGGGGCTGACTAGTTTGGCTCTCTGCTTTGTGCTCTTCCCTAGTCCAAAATCTCAGGTGACTGGTTGGAGGGCAAGGCCAAGTCCCAGGTGGGCTGTGCCTCTTATGCAGCTTGGTCACTTATGCAGTCCTCAGCCACTAAGTTTGCTGTCTGTGCAAGAGCACACATTCTCAAATGTTCCTTGTGTCTCCTCAGGGTAACTGACCCAGGCTGGCCTTGTGAACTGTCATGAACCCAGGAATTCATCATTAGCAACTGTCAACCAACTTAGAGTAGGGGGTCTCTGGGACCAAAATACAGTGACCTATTTCCTTCTGCCTCTGGCAGTCGTACACATTCCTGTCTCCCTCCGTGGAAGAAAGGGTCTTAAGTAGAAGCCTGCTCGGTCTCCTTTGGTATTTTCGAGTGCACAGTCTTCTGCTCTGTGACTGTGCCTTGTTCAATATATGGCCTTTGAGCCTTCTCAGGAAATGTCCTTTCTAAAATGTCTCTCTAGTGTTCCCATGGTTTATGTTTCTATGTCACCTTAGGTTCCTCAGAGTGTCCTCAGGGCACTAAAGCCTGGTTCTAACCATAGCATTGTTGGAGATTACGAGTGAAATGACATAAAAGACAAGACACACATAAGAGACAGACACCACTCTGGCCAGAGGAAAAATAATAACTGTGCAAGCAAGCAGGCTTGTGGTTTACTTTAATATAGCCCCCTGAGCAGAATTCCAGACAGTATGACCAAGCCTTTTCAGTATAGCGCATGTGCATAAATGTTATCGTACAGCAAAAGGGAGTGAAATTTCTGCTTACTGCAGTCTGTCCAGAGCCTTCCTCCTTCTTCTTATCACAAGAAGGGAATGTTCCCGTTTTGCAAGGGACCATTAAACTCAAGGCTGTGTCCAGACTCCTTGGCAGAACGCCTCCTTTGCAAGCACGTTCAGCCCACGCAGAGAGCCCCGCCTGGGCACATCTCCACTTTCCCTATTATGGCTGCATTAACCTTCATAGCCTGTTTGATACATCACAGGCCTCCCTCCTGGCTGCAATGTATGATACTGGACGGAGCATCTAAACCACTTCTCGGCTAGTAATTGCATTTATTGGCATAACCTGTGTTTCTGTTCTTTTCCCCTTGTTCTGTTTCTTCCCCACTGACACTTATGAGAGGTGTTTCTTATTTTGTGTAAATGTCTCCTCTTTTAACTCCCTCTCCAACACGGGTCTCGATCCCTAAAATCTTTTCTACCCTCACGTCTCTTATTTTGTCCTACCTCGTTTTGAAGAAACTTGTTTTCCTTTCTCGGTTTCTAGGGCTTATCAATATCGTTCACAAATTGATTTCTGGAAGGTGTTCATGTGCAGTCGATCCTTTGATGGATTTGTGTGGGAGAAAGTGGAGAGTGCCTCCTATTCCTCTAACATTATGAGACCCCCACCACAACCCTGGGAGATCCATTTAATTAACTGAAATCTTGTTATTGTTCAGTCACAACAGCATTTCTGACTCTTTTTGATACTTTGGGTGCAATACACAAGGCCTATCTCTCTCACTATCACCAGGGTCTGCCTGAGATCATGTCCATTGAATGGGTGAAGCTATACAGCCATCTCCTTCTCTCTCACCCATGTCTCCTCCTTATTTGTTCGTTTGCTAAGAATGAGGGTCTTTTCTAGTGAGTCAGTTCTTTGCTCAGGTGGTCAAAGCTTTGGGGAAAGTTTGAGTCAAAGCTCAGGTGCTCAGCTTCAACATCAGTGATTCTAATGCCTCTTAAGTGTTTGAATTCCTTCATGTTTGACTGACTTGATCTTCTTGCAATCCAATAGACTCACACAAGTCATCCCCAGCAGAGCAGTTTGGTGTTCTCACATCTGTACATGTCTACTGGAAAGACCACAAATGTGACTCTATGTGCCTCTATTGGTCAAGCCATGTCTTCACTTTTTAACTTGCTCTCTAAATTTGTGAGAGTTTTTCTTCCAGGAAGCAATTGGCTTCTAATTTTATAGCCACCATCACCATGGTGAATGGTGAGCCACAAAATTTGGCAGTGAATTTAGAGCCACAAAAGAGGAAATCTATCACCGTTTCTGCCATTTCCACTTCCATTTCCCATGAAGTGCTGGGACCAGATGCCATGATCTTATTTGTGTAATACTGAGAATCCAAATGTACTGTTTACCCTATGTTTTTCTATCAACATTGAGGATTATTGTATTCTTGTACCTTAGTTTTTCCCTCGATGTTTTGAATAACAAATCATTTTCTAAGAGTATTCTAAGATAATAGTTACTCATTATATATAATATTACTGGTTTTAAGGTTCCTGCTGGAGCACTCGTGCTATGCTTCTGTGAAAACTGGGTAAAATGTTGACAAAATACACAGCCTATAATATATTTCTCCATTAACATAATATTTTGAGCCTGTTCCTGTTATCTAGTTAGATTTTCTCTAACGTGGCAACTACAAAAATACAGAGGAGGACAAGAAACAAGAGATAGGATGTTGAGGGGAGAAGGAAGCTGAACCCCTGTGGCATGAAGTGAGAGAAATTTTGATCATCAATGATTTCTATTGAAATATTTGGTACTGGAAGTTTAAACTAATGAAAGAACATTTTACATACTGAATGATGGAGAAGTGATTTTGATGTACACATCCTACAATTTCAAAGTTCAGCTAGCCAGAAGAGCCTGACTATGATCTATGCACAATGCACTGGGCATTTGTTTCACCCATTAAGTGGGTAGCTGCTATCCGAAATCCAGCTAGGTGACATTGTGCATGTGGTTACAAACATGTTCCTATGTTACTACAGACTTGAATGAATAAAATTGTATTCAACGTGAGAAGAGCAACAGTTTTCCTTGAACAATATCTCTAAGTAAGTGCGAGTTGCAATTTTATGGGCTCAAGGTGTCCTCATAAGTAAGAACCCATATTTTATTAAAGAAAGAATACTGGAAGATGAGCTAGACTAAAGGGAGCCTTTCAGCAACAGGATGTGAATTATTCAGCCAGAAAGTTATTAAGTAATGTTGAGGATCCCCAAAAAATCATTTAAGATCTTGGGAGCAAGCAAGAGTTTGGCCACCTAAATAAAGTTGCCTAAAATTATATTTTGACATATATACATATATACACACATGTGTGTGTATAAAAAAAGTACAATAGTTTTTGTTGTTGTTTCCTGTTAGGTATAACAGCAATGGAAAAAATTCAAACTCAAATGTAGAATGATTCAAAAGTCTACTCAGTTGTTGAATATATGTAAGTGGAAATACTTCAAAAATATGTTTTCTTGGCTGCATGTAAAGTATGGACTCTTTATATCACTCCCTGTCTCTGCTTTTAATAAATATCTACCAAATTTAAAATGTTTGTCCAGTTTTAATGACAAAAATAGACAGGTATAGAAATATACATGTATATATATATGTATATACAAACAACTATATAAAATAGACAAATATGTTTCCAGAATATAAAATATTGATATCAAGCTTAGATCTCAGAGTTATTTCCAACTTCATGCTCCATCTCAACAGGAAATAGCCAAAGTTGTTACTGACTCAAACACTCCAATACCTGGGAAACATGAAAAAGAAATCGAACCTGCAACTGAGATTTTCAGCCACATTTATGATCAAGCTCTAAGTCCATCACTTTATTTCCTTTCTTGTTCTAAGCAGTGCCTTCTTAAGACTGAAAAATATGAAAACGAAAGAGAGATGTAGAAGACTGGAGACCTCCTCTTGTTTAAAGGGTAGGTGTTCTTTTTTTTTTTTTTTTAGTATAAATTTATTTAATTTATTGGAGGTTAATTACTTTACAATATTTTATTGGTTTTGCTATACATCAACATGAATCCGCCACAAGTATACACATGTCCCATCCTGAGCCCTCCTTCCCCCTCCGTCCCTGTACCATCCCTCTGGGTCATCCCAGTGTACCAGCCCCAAGTATCCAGCATCATGCATTGAACCTGGACTGCGTGATTCATATCATATATGATATGAAACAAGTTTCAATGCCATTTACTCAAATTACCCACCTCTCCCTCTCCCAGAGTCCAAAAGACTGTTTTATACCTCTGGGTCTTTTGCTTTCACATACAGGATTATCGTTACATCTTTCTAAATTCGATGTGTAGCATTAGCATACTGTCAGTATACTGTCAGAAACCCACAGTCAGTTGATTGAGTTTTTGCACAGAAGTGAGTAACCCAAGTTTGCTTGGATAAAAGCACTGAATATTAAGAATGTGTGTATAGAAGGGTGATAAATCACTTTTATTTCAAAAAGCAGGTAGTTTTATTGACCTGATCTTTCTGTATAAAGTTCTTTAAGAATGAGGATTTTCAGGCTTCATGGTTTTGGTTACTATTTCTGTTAAGCAGTCTGTATTTTAAACTGTTGCTGAAGTACACACCAGTTGAAGAGTACTCTTCAATGCTAGGAGATCAGTGACTTAGTTGATGTCACAGCTTTTGAGTTTGATAACCACTGTGATGGTCTAGAGAGTTTCTCTCTGTAGGCTAGCAAGCGGCATTGAGAAGTTGCAGTTGAGTAAAATCAGACAAATAAGAGAAGTACGTGAAGAAAGATTTCTCTGAGATGGTATATAATTTTCTTCATAATTCAAGATGGGCCTCCTAAGGATGAATCAACTGGTTCAGGAACGTCCATTATATCTTCTTTGTATGATTATACACTTACTGGGGACTCGGTTTTGAGGTCTCTGATGGATGGAATATGCTTTTCAGTTTGTCTGAAGAACTTGTGATAAAAAGGCCACGCTACACATTCTGTCTCTGAAACACATGAGCTGAATTATTTTCTTTCACTCACATTTCCACAAAAACTTTGGGTGGAAGTGATCAGTTTGAATCTATTTGGTGGGATGAGAGTAGCACTTGTATAGTGATCAATGAAGAATTCTTTAAGAAAGAAGTCTTGGAAAGAAAAAGGACCTTCAGAATATTTGAAATAAAGTGTATGAAAATTTAGTTTGACCTCTTAACTTGATGGGTTTAGTAAAAAGTGACAAACTTTTCAAAGTTCTGCTTCACTACCTGGCTTTCTGGAAGAAGAAAAAATGTCTGTCTTTAGAGCAAGGTATTCCAAAACTTTCACTTATTGGCAAAATGTAAGATTAAATTATGTGACCCATAAAGCATGTTCACATATGTAGCTAAAATGGAATTTAAAATTTAGATAGAATCTTGTCAAGGATTTTTGCATCTATGTTCATCAGTGATATTGGCATGCAGTTTTCTTTTTTGTGGTGTCTTTGTCAGTTTTTGGTATTAGGGTGATGTTGGCCACATAGAATGAGTTTGGAAGTTTCTCTTCCTCTGCAATCTCCTGGAAGAGTTTGAGTAGGATAGGTTTTAGCTCTTCTCTAAATTTTTGGTAGCATTCAGCTGTGAAGCCATCTAGACCTGGGCTTTTGTTTGCTGGAAGATTTCTGATAAAAGTTTCAATTTCTCTGCTTGTGATGATGGTCTGTTAAGATTTTGAGCCTGCTGAATTTCAGCTATAATTTATGTAAAGGTAGGGCAAGTTCAACATAACAGGAAATCCAAATGCGACGGTAACCTGTAATTCCTCAAAATCCTCTCAATTGTGTTAAAGTCATAAGCAGGGGATGACTTAATAGAGTTTTAATTTTCTCAGGGCCTATGACCCTAGTTCCTATGATTAGGCCCAGATCAACCTGATTGTTGACAAACCTGAGTCTTTTCTCTTGATGCCTTGTAACCACAGGCTGCCAGAATGTTTAAAAAATCTCTGAGATTCGTGAACAACTTCCTCTGTCTCAACACAGAGAAAAATGTCATTTACATATTGTAACACCACCACTTCAGAGCTATTAAAGCTTTGTGGATCCTGTGACAAACTTTGTCCAAATAAGAGAGGACTGTCACTAAATACCAGGGCAAACTGCCCAGGATAACTGAGAAGCTGGCTGCGTAGGGTCTTCAAAGGCAAACATAAATTGACTTTCCTCCACCAAAGGCACAGAATAGAAGCCATCTTTCAAATCAACTACTGATAATATTTGGTTTGTTCAGGAATTTCAGACAATAGAGTATAAGGATTACAGCACAAGGTGTAAAGAAACTATAGCCTCATTTATTAGCCATAAATCTTGCACTAGGCTCTATTTACCAATTGATTTCTTTATACCAAAATAGAAATGTTGCATGGACTGTAAAAGGAAATTCATAGTCCCTGCTCCTTTAAATTTTTGATGATAGGTTTTAACCCTTTCTTAAACTCAGGTTTCAGTAGATACTGCTTCTTATGTGGAAATAAGTGCGGGTCTTTGAGATTGACACCTACAGCAATAGCATACTGTGCTCAACAAGAGATTTTTCATCAGCCTATATTCTAGGACTTACATTTTGTTCAACTAAAGGGAGAGAAAGGAAGAGCTTCATATTCATGAAAACAGAGGCATGGGCCTTGCTCAGTATATCCCTCCTGAAAAGGGGTGAGGGAGATTCTGACATGATCTGAAACTCATGTAAAAATAGAACAGATTCCCAGTTACAAGGTAAAGAATAACTGAAATGATACCTTTTGCCTCATCCAGACAGTCCCATTATGGAAGCAGATCAGGAAGAAAGGGGGCCAGGGGCTTCAGTAAGCACAGAGTAAGTTGTCTCTGTATTTAAAAGGAAATCAATGGTATGCCCCACCCCACACAATTTTTAATACCCAGGGTTCCTCGGTGTAATTAGGATGGGAGCTTGTGTGGGGACTCCCAGGCACCTTCAGTCCTGATTGTCTTGAGAGTCTGACCTACAACCCTGTAGGCAATCTCTCTTCCAGTGTGGTCCTTTGCAGACTGGACATGGAGCTGAGGCAGCTTAGATGCCTGAAGGTAATCCATTTGTGGTGTCCCTCCTTTCCACAGCAATATTAAACCCATCCCTTTTCACCTGGGTCCCTCTGGGCCTTTTTCTAGAGCTCTTGAAGAATGTTTTCATAGCCATTGTGAAGGCTTCTGCCTTTCCTTTGTCTTTTTCTACCTTTCTTTATTTTCCTCATATTCCCTGCCATAAAAGACTGTCTGAGCCAGTTGTAACAAAGTATCTAAAGACTGATTTGGTCCATAGACCTGTTTTAATAGCTTCCAGTGAATATTTGGAGCTGACTGAGATAGAAATCTATCCTTTAAGATCACTTTTCCCTGTTCCTTATAGAACCGGTTTAATTGTAAAACAGTATTATACTTAGGAGGCCTTCCAACTGGCCACCGTTCACCATCCTCCAATGGACACCATGGCCACACAGTATCACATAGGAAGACTAGGTATGTCTTCTTTAAGCCCTGGGGATCAAATCTATCCCAGTTTTTCAGGATACAGTTCAAAGGAGTGAGTCTGGAATTGTTAGCTTCCATCTGTAAGAGAGAGAAAAAGTGACCAGTGCCATCTTTCTACTGAGATGTCCTTCCCTGCTTGAGATGGGGCTGTAGACAGATTTTAATCCAAAGCTTTTCTTTCCTGGTCAGACTTAATCTGTCCTTACTGACGCAGGCACTGTACACGTCCCTCCTGGTTCTACCACTGAGACTGTGTGGGAATGTACCATGTGTAGACCTGATGGCATCCCTACCTGACATCCAGCTCTTCACCATTAAAACCATGCTTGCTCTGATGCCACCCAGGTGGAATCAGAAAACCTTCTGGAATGCCATCCAAGCTAAGACTGCTGGGGGAAATATTCATCACCTGAGTGCCTGTGCACAGCCCTGAGTATGTTCCTGACCACAATAAGACTATGAACATAAAGCTGAGATGCTCCTTCCAAGCATCACCACCAGTAAAAGAATCACCCTGGGTCCACTAAGAGCCAACATTACCAAAGGGGGTTGCAGTAGCTATCTGAGTAAACTTTCACCTCAGAGATGCTCTTGGAGCTAGACCTCCATCTAGCTTTAGAACTTTTGATTCCTAGTGAGGCTGGGCACTTTCCTGACTACTGATCCAACTTTTGGACCTAAGCCATAGTACACAGTAACAGTGTAGATCACAAGTCCCTTGAAAGTCAATGATCTGAGAGATTAGGTTAGTACTTCTTATTCCAAGGTGTTATGAAATGGTCAAAGAGACCAAAAAGTTTGACTGAAAAAGGAGAGTTCAGTCCACACACTATGCCCATTTCTGGTGCTTCCTGAAGGAGACACTGGGTGCCTCTTGGCATTGGCATGTCGGTATAAACCCCTGACAGGTTTCTGCCATAAGTTGTATGAGACCACTGTGGATCCACAGAGCAGGGCTCCTCACTTCCTTCTCGTAGGATGTTTCATTCATTCACACAAGCACCATAGAATTAGTAGAGATACAAAATGTTTGCTAGGAAAACAAAGAAGTAGAGGTCCAAGCATCCTTACCTTGCCTGAAGGAACCCAGACGAGCCCCCCAAGATGAAAGGTCATTTCTGAATGAAAAGACACTGACTCTTGGCTTCTGAAGGAGAAGAATTCAGTCTGGAGTCAGAGACAAGGCTTGATCTCTCAGAGCTTTTTTGTAATAAAGTTTTATTAAAGTATAAAGGAGATAGAGAAAGCTCTGACGTAGACATCTGAAGGGGGCAGAAAGAGTATCCCCCTGCTAGTCTTCAGCTGGTGTTATGCCCAAGTCGCAAAATCTCCCAATGGCCACCAGGGAGCTGATATCCAATGCAAAAGCAAGAGAGTTTTATAACCAAGCTCAGCTGGGGCTCCCACTGATACCGACACAGTTGCTATAAGGAAGGAGCCCCGGGTTTTGGATTGCATTGCTTATATAGGGAGTATACATGGAAAGAAGGATTTTTAGGTAGGGGAACATCTGATTAGTCACTTTCTTTCGAAGGGTTGTGTGTTGGTTCTTGATTGGTCCCTATTGTCAAGTAGACCAAAAGTTCCTGAGCATTAAGTCAGGAGATTTTGGTCTGGAGTCCGATTGGCTCTTGGGCAGTGGGGTCAATCAGGGATTTCCAAAAGGCTCTTGGATTTCCAAAGGCTCTTTTCCTGGAACCTTAAAAATTGGAGTTTTTCTGTTAACAAAATGGAGTAGCTTAGATTCTTCATTGGTAGTTATATAGTCACTAGCAGTCTGTTAATGAAGAAAGGAATGTCTTAAAAAGAAAGGCACCGGGCCCTTACCCATAAGATGTATTTTGGGATAATCCTGGCACCAGATGGTTTCATCCTGGGCCATAAAATGATTAACTTGAATCTTGAAGAAGGGCAGATCACCATGTAAATAGTTTCATTTACATAGGCTAGAGAACAATATCTGAGAATAACATAATGGTTTGTCAAGTAGGTTCTGAGCAAAAGGTGGAACTGACTTGAAGACAGAGTTTGGGGTTAATGCATAGCACATTAGCAATAGCTTAAGATAAATATTTCCATAAGAAAAAAAAGCATTGGTTATCTCTAGGTTTGAGGATAGCTAACTTCAGGTGACACCAGGTGTCATGACAATGCAGAATTTTAAGAGAAACCTCCTTTTAAATTTGTATAGAGAAGGAAAAAAATATTACTAGTTTGTTTCCTCCTGCTATTTAAGAGATAAAAATGACACTTGCAGGCTATTTCCCCGTTTGGAGATGCCTGGCCTTCCTGACTGTTACCCTCTCATTCCCCCCTTTTCTTCTAGGGGAATTATGTTGCCTAGGGAAAAGGGGCATCGTTCTCATTCCATAACTGCTTCCGAGCTGAGAAGGGGCATTGTCCCTAAATTGGTGAGGCAACATATTCTTCTAATCCTCATATTGAGGATATCTGATCTGCTGCTGCTGCTGCTGCTGCCAAGTTGCATCAGTCATGTCGGACTCTGTGTGACCCCATTGATGTAAGCCCACCAGGCTCCTCTGTCCCTGCGATTCTCCAGGCAAGAACACTGGAGTGGGTTGCCATTTCCTTCGCTAATGCATGAAAGTGAAAAGTGAAAGTGATATCGCTCAGTCGTGTCCGACTCTTAGCGACCACCATGGACTGTACTAGGGGCCCCAAATAGTAGTTGGAGGCAGCTGCAGCAGTAGCAGGAGTTTGAGCAACCATTTGTAACTTTAAAGGTTTCAGGTAGCTAGAAACAAATTTAGTTACACTGTTACAGATGTAGGGCAACATAGTCATTAAAACAAGTTAAAAACAAAATTAAAAATCACATTATGTCCATAGTTAAAGTGCAAAGTGTTGCACCCAGTCCAGGGTTGTCAGATGTCATCAGATGAAGAAGAGGCATGACATGTGATTGTTGTCAAAGGTATTTACAGACTTGGAGAAAGTCTTTTTCTTGAATTGGAAGCCTTCCACTGATGAAGAGGGGAGTGCTCCAGAGACCCAGCAGTTAGACCGATTGTGAAATGTAGCATAAAAGTGAGCCCAGGACAGGAAGGCATTGTCTTGAGGTGACCCTCAAGTGACCCTCAATGGCAGACTCCGGATATTTGGAGTCAGCAGAAGTAAGCTCACATAGGTTATCAGGCCCGCCTGAAAAGTACAAAGTCAGAGCATAGAATGAAAAGACATAAAAATAAGTCACTTAGTTTTGGTCAGGGTGCCACCTCTTAACTGAGTGTGATGTACCCACGAATCAATTTATGGCACTTTGACACCTGTGGGAAAAGAAGGAAAAACCTGGTAAAGGGCCTTCCCAGAGGGGCTTAGGGATGGGCCCCCAGATCCAAAGTTTTTTGAGGACCTCAGTTCTTGGCTCAAATAGAGGCTTGTTTGACTCAGAGGCAGGGTCAGGAGTCATCTCCTGGAGTTCTGTTAAAGCCTGTTGAAAATCTTAGAGCTGAGTTACATAATGAGCTAATTCTAGGCTTCAGGGTCTATAACAATGTCTCTGTGTAAGAAAGGCCTTCCATAAATACATTCAAAGGGGGACAGTCCCTCCATTTTGGGGGGCAGTTTGAGCCCTCATTAAAGCTATGGGTAGGACTTTAATCCAATTGTCCTGTGTCTCTCGAATAAGTTTGCGCAGATGTCTTTTGATAATGTCATTAGCTTTTCCAACCTTTTCTGAAAATTGGGGTCTCCAGGAACAGTGTAAGTGATATTTTATTCTTAGAGCTTTAGATACCCGCTGAGTTACAGCAGCTTTAAAGGGCAGAGCCATTGTCACTCGTGGGAGCCCAAACCTGGGGATAATTTCATGGATTAATATCTTTATAACCTCCTTAACCAGTTATCCATGACAGGAAAAAGCCTCAATCTACCCAGTAAAAGTATCTACCCAAACTTGTAAGCAAGAATATCCATTAGCTCTTGGCATATGAGTGAAATCAATTCCCCAGTTCTCTCCAGAATACTTCCCACTTCATTGTAATCTAGATTTTTCTAGCTTTTCAGTCTTTGGGTTATTTCTCTGACAAATATCACATCTTTTGATAATATTTTTTTAAAGTTTTTATTACTTTTTACCTTCAAAAAATGAGAAGCCATTTGGTAAGCACTCTCTGTAACCAAATGACAACTCTGATGTAAACCTTTAAGAATTTTTTTTTTTATTTTTTATTTTTTTTTAATTTTAAAAATCTTTAATTTTACATGCGTTTGTCCATACAACATCTCATCCCCATTCAGGAGTCATTAATCCTTGGACTGTAACCATCTTTTATCAGTAATCTGTATGCCCCTTTTTTCGTATCTTTTCAATTTTTTCTCAGCATATTGTGTTTTTTCCTGTTCCATAGGACCTGTCCACATCAAAGGCGTCTGCAGTAAAGGGGTTTCATAAAGTGCTGCTTTTTTGGCTTGACAGTCAGCCAGCTGATTACCTTTGGCTACTTTACTCCCACCCTGGTGTGCTGTTTGCAATGTATAGGAGCCATCTTTTTAGGACAATATATAGCAGTTAAAAGTCTCTTGATCTCTCTGAAATGTTTAATAGGTTTTCCTGTTGCTGTTTTAAACTATACATAAAATATATATTGTAGCATGAGCATGTAAAGTCAAAAGCATACTTAGAATCTGTGTAGATATTTACCTGCTGCCCTTTGCTTAACTCTAGAGCTTGGGTCAGAGCCACAAGCTCTGCTAACTGAGCACTGGTTTCCTGGGGGAGAGATTTTGCTTCCAAAACCTGTTCAGTGGTTACCACGGTGTAACCTCTTTATGCTTTTCATCCCAAACAAAAGAACTGTCATCTGTAAATATTTCCATGTCAGGACTGTCTAATGGGATATCCATTAGATCTTTCTGAGCTGTATAGTTAAAGTAGGAATTGAGAACAATCTTGATCAGGTGTTTTCATTTTCCTTCTCAGGAAGGACAGTGGCCAGATTTTAAATTTTACAAACTTTAAGCTTAGTTACTCATCCCTCTAACAACAATGACTGATATTTAAGGAGCATACTGTCTGTCATCCAAATATTAAACTTAGAATTTAAGATTTCACTTACATCATGAGAAGTCAGTACAGTAAGATTTCATCCATTAAATTATTTCTAAAAGCTTCAGGTGCTAATAAAGCTGCTGCCCCAATTACTCTTAGGCAGTGGGGCCACACACTTGAAATTACATCTAAGTTTTTTTTAGATAAGCAATAGGTTTTTAGGTGAGGCCCTCAGGGTTGTGTCAAAACTCCCAAGGCCATACCTTTTCCTTTTAGTGATAAACAAATTAAATTTTGACCCTGTGGGCAAGCTCAGAGCTGGGAGCTTGCAGGAGAGCAATCTGAAGAACCTTAAAGCCTTTTCAGTTTCTGGAGACCAAACCAGTTTATCAGTATGGGCCTGCTTGAATTTCAGCTATAGGTTTATATAAAGACTGGGCAAGTTCCCAAAACCTGGAATCCAAATGCAACAGTAACCTGTGATTCCCCAAAATCCTCTCAATTGTCTTAAAGGCATAGGTTTGGTATGATTTAGTATAGCTTTAATTTTTTCAGGGCCTATGGCCCTAGCCCCTTCTGACATGATTAGGCCCAGATATCTAACCATTTTTGACAAAGCTGAGCCTTTTCTCTTGATCCTTGTAACCATAGCCTGCCAGAAGGTTTAACAAATCTTCTGAGACTCACGAAAAAGCTTCCTCTGTCTTAGCACAGAGGAACATAATATCTACATATTATAACACCACCACTTCAGAGCTGTTAAACTTTTGTAGATCCTGTGACAAACTTTGTCCTAAAAAGTGGGACTGTCACGAAATCCTTGGGGCAAAACTGCCCTGGTTAACTGAGAA
>NW_017214401.1:0-14739 GCF_001704415.2 Capra hircus
GACGAAGCCATGGTGGGAGAGGCACACGGGCACGCTGCAGACTGCTGCCGAGTGGGCGGGGACCAGCAGCTCAGGACTCTGGAGAACGGGAGGCGTCTCCGCCACCATTGACGTCAATAGGGTTTGGGTGGGTAGATGGAGGGGGCCGCCCCTGGCCTCTTTCCAAGCAGAGACCCTGGACGGAGTCCCGTGGAGCGAGTGGGCTTTTCCCGGGCACGGCTGTGCCCTGGACCGCCAAGATCCCGTTTGGGTGGGCGGCAGTTCGGGGGCTTTGGTTTGTGGCCCTCCCTCGCAGCGGGGGGTGGGTTCAACCCCGAGTGGATCAATCAGGGGCCTCAGCAGTGCCAAGGAACTCACCGCCAGGAAACGCCCTAGGTCCCTTTGAATTGGCCACCAACGCCCCCTTTCCCAGCCTGCCTTGCTCTGGGATTTCCCGCCTTTTCACATTCCACAGGTCCCTGGTCCTCGACTGTCCCCCGCTGGCTCCTCCGAGGCATTCCGGGACACCAGACGCTCTCTCCAGCGCCTCCACCTAGATCCTCGCTGTCCTCGCCTCCGTTTCCCCATGCCCCCTCCCCAACTCCTCCGTGGGCTCTTGGCATCCTTTCCCTACAGCAGTCCCAGAGTGCCACCGCCGAGGGCTTTGAGTTGCCTGGAGCCCAAGGCTCCGGCCAGAGACCTGAGGGGCCAGCGTCTGGACTGGCAGCTAATGCCATTTGGGGCTTTTCTCACGTGGAGCCTGAGGCCCGCACCTCCGCGGGCAACCCCCAGCGCGAGTGCCCTGGAGATACCCGCCAAGGGGACAGTGTATCCCCTACTGTGGGGAAGGAGGTTCCTGTTTTCCCTGCACTGGTTCGACTTTCACGCGAGGATCGACTCACACCATGGTGGCAAGTGGAATAGCCCTGTGGGAAAGCCTCATGGGAAGACTCCAGGGAAAGCCACAGATTCCTTGATCCACGAGAAGGGAAGCGTGACACTGCTGCTACCGCTCGGGAGGAAAAGCGCACGTGCATGACCCACTCGAGCCGAGGACTGACGCAAGCTTGGGAGACTCCAGAAGTACGCCAAGATCCATGTCAGCACTGGAGAGGAATCCTCAGGTTCCGGTCCCGACTCCACACAAGGTCTTAGGCCCCGGCATCGACCGGAGAGGAATCCTGAGAGGCCCCCTCTCGCATGGGGACTGGCCTTTCCTGAGGTCACCAGAGCGGGTCCCTGAGGTCTCCGTCGTAACTCGAGAGCACCTGCCGCAACTCGAGAAAATCCAGGAGGTTCTCCCCTCCAGGCGAGATGAGGCCCATTTCCGCTGAGGCGTCTGGAGGCTAATCACACCTAAACTCTGGAACTTCCAAAGGGTCCTTGCTGCAACTCAAGAAGTTCCCCGACATACCCGTCTCCACACGAGAGGAAGCACGAGGGTTCCGCCCACATTCAGAGGAACCCCGTTTCCGAGATGAGGATCCTATCCTGCTTAGTCAGGAAAGATTTTTCGGCGTTCCCATGGCATCTCAAGAGCAAGGGTTCTCAATAGGAAAGGCGAGAAGAACTCCAGGGTCGTGCCACCATTTCAAGAGTCCCCAGATGTCTCAGTCCATTTCAGAGGAACCCGTTTTCCCAGCACTGCCTCGACTTTCACGCCGAGGATCCACTCACACCATGGTGGCATGTGGGACAGCCCTGTGAGAAAGCCTCGAGGGAAAGCCACAGATCCCTTGATCCCGCGACGGGAAGCGTGACACATCTGCTACACTGTCCCTGAGGTCACGGTCGTATGTCGAGAGTACCTGCCGCAACTCGAGAAAATCCAGGAGGTTCTCTGCTCCAGTCGAGATGAGGCCCATTTTTCTCTGCGGCGTCTCGAGAGTAATCACACCTAACCTCTGGAACTTCCAAAGGGTCCTTCACACCCTTGCTGCAACTCAAGAAGTTCCCCGACATACCCGTCTCCACTCGAGAGGAAGCACGAGTCCGCCCACATCCAGAGGAGCCGTTTCCGCCTCCTAGCTCGAGAGGAGGGATCCTTCCCTGCCTGGTCGGGAAAGAATTCCCGGCGTTCCCGTCGCATCTCAAGAGGAGGCGCTCTCCACAGGAAAGGCGAGAGGAACTCCAGGTCGTGCCACCATTCCCAGAGTCCCCCAGATGTCTCAGTCCATTCCAGGGAAACCTGTTTTCCCTGCACTGCCTCGACTTTCAAGCCGAGGATCGACTCACACCACGGTGGCACGTGGACAGCCCTGTGGGAAAGCCTCGTGGGAAAGCCTCGGAAAGCCTCGAGGGAAAGCCACCCTTGATCCACGCGAAGGGAAGCGTGACACTGCTGCTACAGCTCGGGAGGAAAGCGCACGTGCATGCCCCACTCGAGACGAGGACTGACTCCCTGGGAGACTCCAGAAGTACCCCAAGATCCATGTCAGCACTGGAGAGGAATCCTCAGGTTCCGGCACCGACTCCACACAAGGTCTTAGGCCCGGCATCGACGGGAGAGGAATCCGAGAGGCCCCCGAGCAACTCGCATGGGGACTGGCCTTTCCTGAGGCCACCAGAGCGGGTCCCTGAGGTCCCGTCGTAAGTCGAGAGCACCTGCCGCAACTCGAGAAAATCCAGGAGGTTCTCCCCTCCAGGCGAGATGAGGCCCATTTCCGCTGAGGCGTCTCGAGGCTAATCACACCTAAACTCTGGAACTTCCAAAGGGTCCTTCACACCCTTGCTGCAACTCAAGAAGTTCCCCGACATACCCGTCTCACTCGAGAGGAAGCACGAGAGTCCCGCCACATCCAGAGGAGCCCCGTTTCCGCCTCCTAGCTCGAGAGGAGGGATCCTTTCCCTGCGTGGTCGGGAAAGAATTCCGGCGTTCCCGTCGCATCTCAAGAGGAGGCGCTCTCCACAGGAAAGGCGAGAGGAACTCCAGGGTCGTGCCACCATTCCAGAGTCCCCCAGATGTCTCAGTCCATTCCAGGGAAACCTGTTTTCCCTGCACTGCCTCGACTTTCAAGCGAGGATCGACTCACACCACGGTGGCACGTGGGACAGCCCTGTGGGAAAGCCTCGTGGGCCTCGTGGGAAAGCCTGAAAGCCACAGATCCTTGATCCACGAAGGGAAGCGTGACACTGCTGCTACAGGGGAGGAAAGCGCACGTGCATGCCCCCACTCGAGACGAGGACTGACTCCCCTGGGGAGACTCCAGAAGTACCCCAAGATCCATGTCAGCACTGGAGAGGAATCCTCAGGTTCCGGCACCGACTCCACACAAGGTCTTAGGCCCCGGCATCGACGGGAGAGGAATCCCGAGAGGCCCCCGAGCAACTCGCATGGGGACTGGCCTTTCCTGAGGCCACCAGAGCGGGTCCCTGAGGTCCCCGTCGTAAGTCGAGAGCACCTGCCGCAACTCGAGAAAATCCAGGAGGTTCTCCCCTCCAGGCGAGATGAGGCCATTTCCGCTGAGGCGTCTCGAGGTCTGGAACTTCCAAAGGAACTTTACCAAGAAAATGGTTGGAGTTCCTCTCGAGAGCGCCTCCTCTTGAGATAAGGGAATTCTTCGCAGGGAAAGGATCCCTCCTCTCGAGCTAGGAGGCGGAAACGGGGCTCCTCTGGATGACTCTCGTGCTTCCTCTCGAGTGGAGACGGGTATGTCGGGAACTTCTTGAGTTGCAGCAGGTGTGAAGGACCTTTGGAAGTTCCAGAGGTTAGTGTGATTAGCCTCGAGACGCCTCAGCGGAAATGGGCCTCATCTCGCCTGGAGGGGAGAACCTCCTGGATTTTCTCGAGTTGCGGTAGGTGCTCTCGACTTATGTCGGTGACCTCAGAGACCCGCTCTGGTGGCCTCAGGAAAGGCCATTCCCCATGCGAGTAGCTCGGAGGCCTCTCAGGGATTCCTCTCCCGTCGATGCCCGGGGCCTAAGATCTTGTGTGGAGTGGTGGCCTGAACCTGAGGATTCCTCTCCAGTGCCGACATGGATCCTGGGGTTACTTTGGAGTCTCCCCAGGGGAGTCAGTCCTCGTCTCGAGTGGGGGCATGCACGTGCGCTTTCCTTCCGACTGTAGCAGCAGTGTCCGCGATTCCCTTTGCGTGGATCAAGGAATCAGAGGCTTTCCCTCGAGGCTTTCCCACGAGGCTTTCCCACAGGGCTGTCCCACGTGCCACCGTGGTGTGAGTCGATCCTCGGCTTGACAGTCGATGCAGTGCAGGGAAAACAGCTTTCCCTGGAATGGACTGAGACATCCAGGGGACTCTGGGAATGGTGGCACGACCCTGGAGTTCCTCTTCGCCTTTCCTGTGGAGATCGTCTCCTCTTGAGATGTAAACGGGAACGCCGGGAATTCTTTCCCCACCACGCAGGGAAAGGATCTCTCCTCTCGAGCTAGGAGTCAGAAACGGGGCTCCTCTGGATGTGGGCGGGACTCTCGTGCTTCCTCTCGAGTGGAGACGGGTATGTCGGGGAACTTCTTGAGTTGCAGCAAGGGTGTGAAGGACGCTTTGGATGTTCCAGAGGTTAGGAGTGATTAGCCTCGAGACGCCTCAGCGGAAATGGGCCTCATCTCACCTGGAGGGGAGAACCTCCTTGATTTTCTCGAGTTGCGGCAGGTGCTCTCGACTTACGACGGGGACCACGGGGACCCGCTCTGCTGGCCTCAGGAAAGGCCAGTCCCCATGCGAGTTGCTCGGGGGCCTCTCGGGATTCCTCTCCCGTCGATGCCGGGGCCTAAGATCTTATGTGGAGTTAGTGCCGGAACCTGAGGATTCCTCTCCAGTGTAGACATGGATCTTGGTGTACTTCTGGAGTCTCCCCAGGGGAGTCAGTCCTCGTCTCGAGTGGGGGCATGCACGTGCGCTTTCCTTCCGAGCTTTAGCAGCAGTGTCGCGCTTCCCTTCGCATGGATCAAGGGTTCAGAGGCTTTCCCTCGAGGCTTTCCCATGAGGCTTTCCCACGAGGCTTTCCCACAGGGCTGTCCCACGTGCCACCGTGGTGTGAGTCGATCTTCGGCTTGAAAGTCGAGGCAGTGCAGGGAAAACATGTTTCTCTGGAATGGATTGAGACATCTGGGGGACTCTGGGAATGGTGGCACGACCCTGGAGTTCCTCCCGCCTTTCCTGTGGAGAGCGCCTCCTCTTGAGATGCGACGGGAACGCCGGGAATTCTTTCCCGACCAGGCAGGGAAAGGGATCCCTCCTATCGCGCTAGGAGGCGGAAACTGGTCTCCTCTGGATGAGGGCGGGACTCACGTGCTTCCTCTCGAGTGGCGACGGGTATGTCGGGGAACTTCTTGAGTTGCAGCAAGGGTGTGAAGGACCCTTTGGAAGTTCCAGAGGTTAGGTTGTGATTACTCTCGAGACGCCGCAGAGAAAATGGGCCTCATCTCGACTGAAGCAGAGAACCTCCTGGATTTTCTCGAGTTGGGGCAGGTACTCTCGACATACGACCGTGACCTCAGGGACAGTGTAGCAGATGTGTCACGCTTCCCGTCGCGGGGATCAAGGGATCTGTGGCTTTCCCTCGAGGCTTTCTCACAGGGCTGTCCCACATGCCACCATGGTGTGAGTGGATCCTCGGCGTGAAAGTCGAGGCAGTGCTGGGAAAACGGGTTCCTCTGAAATGAACTGAGACATCTGGGGGACTCTTGAAATGGTGGCACGACCCTGGAGTTCCTCTCGCCTTTCCTATTGAGAACCCTTGCTCTTGAGATGCCATGGGAACGCCGAAAAATCTTTCCTGACTAAGCAGGATAGGATCCTCATCTCGGAAACGGGGTTCCTCTGAATGTGGGCGGAACCCTCGTGCTTCCTCTCGTGTGGAGACGGGTATCTCGGGGAACTTCTTGAGTTGCAGCAAGGGTGTGAAGGACCCTTTGGAAGTTCCAGAGTTTAGGTGTGATTAGCCTCGAGACGCCTCAGCGGAAATGGGCCTCATCTCGCCCGGAGGGGAGAACCTCCTGGATTTTCTCGAGTTGCGGCAGGTGCTCTCGAGTTACGACGGAGACCTCAGGGACCCGCTCTGGCGGCCGCAGGAAACACCAGTCATCATGCGTGTTGCTAGGGGGCCTCTCGTGATTCCTCTCCCGTCGATGCCGGGGCCTAAGACCTTGTGTGGAGTCGGGGCCGGAACCTGAGGTTTCCTCTCCAGTGCTGACATGGATTTTGTGGTACTTCTCGAGTCTCCACAAGGGAGTCAGGCCTCGTCTCGAGTGGGGGCATGAGCGTGACATTTCCTCCCATGCTGTAGCAGCAGTGTCACGCTTCCCCATCCCTGGACCAAGGGATCTGTGGCTTTCCCTCGAGTCTTTCCCACTAGGCTTTCCCCACAGGGCTGTCCCACGTGTGACGGTGGTGTGAGTCGATCCTCGCATGAAGGCCAAGGCAGTGCAGGGAAAACAGGTTCCTGTGGAATGGACTGAGACATCTGGGGGAGTCTCGGAATGGTGGCACGACCCTGCAGTTCCTCTCCCCTTTCCTTTGGAGAACGCCTCCTCTTGAGATGCGATGGGAACGCCGGGAATTCTTTCCAGACCAATCATGGAAAGGATCGCACATCTCGAGCTACGAGCCGGAAACGGAGCTCCTCTGGATGTGGCCGGGACACTCGTGCTTCCTCTAGAGTGGAGACGGGTATGTCGGGGAACTTCTTGAGTTGCAGCATGACTGTGAAAGACTCTTTGGAAGTTCCAGAGGTCACGTGTGATTAGCCTCGAGACACCTCAGGGAAACGGGCCTCATCTTGCCTGGAGGGGAGAACCACCTGGATTTTACCGTGTTGCGGCAGGTGCTCTCGACTTACGGCGGGGACCTCAGGGACCCGCTCTGGTGGCCTCAGGAAATTCCAGTCCCCATGCGAGTTGCTCGGGGCCCTCTCCGGATTCCTCTCCCGTCGATGCCGGGGCCTCAGACCTTACATAGAGTCGGTGCCGTAACCTGAGGATTCCTCTTCAGTGCTGACATGGATCTTGGTGTACTTCTGGAGTGTCCCCAGGGGAGTCAGTCCTCGTCTCGAGTGGGGGCATGCACGTGCGCTTTCCTCCCGTGCTGTAGCAGCAGTGTCGCTCTTACCTTCGTGTGGATCAAGGGATCTGTGGCTTTCCCTCAAGGCTTTCCCACGAGGCTTTCCCACGAGGCTTTGCCACAGGGCTGTCCCACGTGCCACAGTGGTGTGAGTCGATCCTTGGCTTGAAAGTCGAGGCAGTGGAGGGAAAACAGTTTTCCCTGGAATTGACAGAGATATCTGGGGGACTCTGGGAATGGTGGAACGACCCTGGAGTTTCTCTCGCCTTTCCTGTGAAGAGGGCCTACTCTTGAGATGCGACTGGAACGCCGGGAATGCTTTACAGACCACGCAGGTAAAGGATCCCTCCTCTCGAGCTATGAGGTGGAAACGGTGCTCCTCTGAAAGTGGGGGGGAAGATCTTGATACTCTCGAGTGGAGCGGGTATGTCGGAGAACTTCTTGAGTTGCAGCAAGGGTGTGAAGGACCTTTGGAAGTTCCATAGGTTAGGTGTGATTAGCCTCCAGACGCCTCAGCGCAAATGGGCCCCATCTCGCCTTTAAGGACGCCAAGATCCATGTCAGCACTGGAGAGGAATCCTCAGGTTCCGGCACCGACTCCACACAAGGTCTTTGGCCCCGGCATCGACGGGAGAGGAATCCCGAGAGGCCCCCGAGAAACTCGCATGGGGAATGGCCTTTCCTGAGGCCACCAGAGCGGGTCCCTCAGGTCCCCGTCTTAAGTCGAGATCACCTGTCCCAACTCGAAAAAATCCAGGAGGTTCTCCCCTCCAGGCGAGATGAGGCCCATTTCCGCTGAGGCGTCTCGTGGCTAATCACACCTAAACCTCTGGAACTTCCAAAGGGTTCTTCACACCCTTGATGCAACTCAAGAAGTTCCCCGACATACCCGTCTCCACTCGAGAGGAAGCACGAGAGTCCCGCCCACATCCAGAGGAGCCCCGTTTCCGCCTCACAGCTAGAGTGGAGGTATCCTTTCCCTGCGTGGTCGGGAAAGAATTCCCGGTCTTCCCGTCACAACTCAAGAGGAGGCGCTTTCAACAGGAAAGGTGAGAGGAACTCCAGGGTCGTGCCACCATTCCCAGAGTTACCCCAGATATCTCAGTCCATTCCAGGGAAACCTGTTTTCCCTGCACTGCCTCGACTTTCAAGCCGAGGATCGACTCACAGCACGGTGGCACGTGGGACAGCCCTGTGGAAAAGCCTCGTGAGAAAGCCTCATGGGAAAGCCTCGAGGGAAAGCCACTGATCCCTTGATCCACTCGACGGGAAGAATGACACTGCTGTTACAGCTCGGGAGGAAAGCGCTCTTCAATGCCCCCACTCGAATGAGGACTGACTCCCCTGGGGAGACTCCGAAGTACCCCAAGATCCATGTCAGCACTGGAGAGGAATCCTCAGGTTCCGGCACCGAATCCACAGAAGGTCTTAGGCCCCGGCATCTACGGGAGAGGAATCCCGAGAGGCCCAAGAGCAACTCGCATGGGGACTGGCCTTTCCTGAAGCCACCTGAGCGGGTCCCTGAGGTCCCCATCGTAAGTCGAGAGCACCTGCCGCAAGTCGAGAAAATCCAGGAGGTTCTCCCCTCCAGGCGAGATGAGGCCCATTTCGGCTGAGGCAACTAGGGGGTAATCACACTTAAACTCTCGAACTTCGAAAGGGTCTTTCACACCCTTGCTGCAACTCAAGAAGTTCCCCGACATACCCGTCTCCACTCAAGGGGAACCCGAGCGTCCCGCCCGTATCCAGAGTGGCCCCGTTTCCGCCTGCTAGCTCGAGAGGAGGGATCCTTTCCCTGTGTGGTCCTGAAAGAATTCCTAGCGTTCCCGTCTCATCTCAAGAGGAGGAGCTCTCCACAGTAAAGGCGAGAGGAACTCCAGTATCAGGCCCCATTCCCAGGGTCCCCCAGATGTCTTAGTCCATTCCAGGGAAACCTGTTTTCCCTGCACTGCCTCCACTTTCAAGCTGAGGATCGACTCACTCCACAGTGGCACGTGGGAAAGCCCTGTGGGAAAGCCTCGTGGGAAAGCCTCATGGGAAAGCCTCGAGGGAAAGCCCCGATCCCTTGATCCAAGCGAAGGGAACCGTGACACTGCTGCTACAGGTCGGGAGGAAAGCGCAGGTGCATGCCCCCACTCGAGACGAGGACTGACTCCCCTGGGGAGACTCCAGAAGTACCCCAACATCCATGTCAGCACTGCAGAGGAAACCTCAGGTTCTGGCACTGACTCCACACAAGGTCTTAGGCCCCGGCATCGACGGGAGAGGAATCCCGAGAGGCCCCGAGCAATTCGCATGGGCAGTGGCCTTTTCTGAGGCCCCCAGAGCGGGTCGTTGAGGTCCCCGTCGTAAGTGGAGAGCAACTGCCCTATCTCGAGAAAATCCAGGAGGTTCTCCCCTCCAGGCGAGATGAGGCCCATTTCTGCTGAGGCGTCTCGAGGCTATTCACACATAATCTCTGGAACTTCCAAACGGTGCTTCACACCCTGGCTGCAACTCAAGATGTTCCCCTACATACCGTTTTCACTCGAGAGGAAGCACGAGAGTCCCGCCCACATCCAGAGGAGCCCCGTTTCTGCCTACTAGCTCGAGAGGAGGGATCCTTTCCCTGCGTCATCGGGAAAGAAATCCCGGCGTTCCCATCGCATCTCAAGAGGAGGCGCTCTCCCACAGGAAAGGTGAGAGGAACTCCAGGGTCGTGCCACCTTTCCCAGAGTCCCCCAGATGTCTCAGTCCATTCCAGGGATACCTGTTTTCCCTGCACTGCCTCGACATTCAAGCCGAGGATCGACTCACATCACGGTGGCACGTGGGACAATCATGTGGGAAAGCCTCATGGAAAAGCCTCGTGTGAAAGCTTCCAGGGAAAGCCACAGATCCCTTGATCCACGCGAAGGGAACGTGACACTGCTGCTACAGCTCGGGAGGAAAGCGCACGTGCATGCCCCCACTCGGGACGAGGACTGACTCCCCTGCGGAGACTCCAGAAGAACCCCAAGGTCCATGTCAGCACTGGAGAGGAATCCTCAGGTTCCGGCACCGACTCCACACAAGGTCTTAGGCCCCGGCATCGACGGGAGAGAAATCCCGAAAGGCTCCCGAGCAACTCACATGGGGACTGGCCTTTCCTGAGGCCACCACAGGGGGTCCCTGTGGTCCCCGTCGTAAGTCGAGAGCACCTGCCGCAACTCGAGAAAATCCAGGAGGTTGTCCCCTCCAGGCGAGATGAGGCCCATTTCCGCTGAGGCGACTGGAAGCTAATCACCCCTAATCTCTGGAACTTCCAAAGGGTCCTTCACAGCCTTGCTGCAACTCAAGAAGTTCCCCGACATACCCGTCTCCACTCGAGAGGAAGCACCAGAGTCCTGCCCACATCCAGAGGAGCCCCGTTTCCGCCTCCTAGCTCGTGAGGAGGGATCCTTTCCTTTCGTGGTCGGCAAAGAATTCCCGACGTTCCCGTCGCATCTCAGGAGGAGGCGCTCTCCACAGGAAAGGCGAGAGGAACTCCAGTATCAGGCCCCATTCCCAGAGTCCCCCAGATGTCTTAGTCCATTCCAGGGAAACCTGTTTTCCCTGCACTGCCTCCACTTTCAAGCTGAGGATCGACTCACACCACAGTGGCACGTGGGAAAGCCCTGTGGGAAAGCCTCGTGGGAAAGCCTCATGGGAAAGCCTCGAGGGAAAGTCCCTGATCCCTTGATCCAAGCGAAGGGAACCGTGACACTGCTGCTACAGGTCGGGAGGAAAGCGCACGTGCATGCCCCCACTCGAGACGAGGACTTACGCCTCTGGGGAGACTTCAGAAGACACCGAAGATCCATGTCGGCACTGCAGAGGAATCCTCACGTTCCGGCACTGACTCCACACAAGGTCTTAGGCCCCGGCATCGACGGGAGAGGAATCCCGAGAGGCCCCCGAGCAACTCACATGGGGACTGGCCTTTCCTGAGGCCACAAGAGCGGGTCACTGAGGTCCCAGTCGTAAGTCGAGAGCACCTGCCGCAATTCGAGAAAATCCAGGAGGTTCTCCCCTCCAGGCGAGATGAGGCCCATTTCCGCTGAGGCGTCTCCAGGAAAATCACACCTAACCTCTGGAGCTTCCAAAGGGTCCTTCACACCCTTGCTGCAACTCAAGAAGTTCCCCGACATACCCGTCTCCACTCGAGAGGAAGCAGGAAAGTCCCGCCCACATCAAGAGGAGCCAAGTTTCCGCCTCCTAGCTCGAGAGGTTTGATCCTTTCCCTGCGTGGTCAGGAAAGAATTCGCGGCGTTCCCGTCACATCTGAAGAGGAGGCGCTCTCCAGAGGAAAAGCGAGAGGAACTCCAGGTACCTGCCACCATTCCCAGAGTCCCCCAGATGTCTCAGTCCATTCCAGGGAACCTGTATTCCCTGCACTGCCTCGACTTTCAAGCCGAGGATCGACTCACACCACAGTGGCACGTGGGGCAGCCCTGTGGGAAAGCCTCCTGGGAAGCCTCGAGGGAAAGCCACAGATCCCTTGATTCATGCAAAGGTAAGCGTGACAATGTTGCTAAAGCTCGGGAGGAAAGTGCACGTGCATGCCCCCACTCGAGTAGAGGACTGACTGTCCTGGGGAGACTCCAGAAGTACCCCAAGATCCATGTCAGCACTGGAGAGGAATCATCAGGTTTCGGCACCGACTCCACAGAAGGTCTTAGGCCCCCGCATCTAAGGGAGAGGAATCCCGAGAGGCCCCGGAGCAACTCGCATGGGGACTGGCCTTTCCTGAGGCCACCAGAGCGGGTCCCTGAGGTCCCCTCGTAAGTCAAGAACACCTGCCCCAACTCGAGAAAATTCAGGAGGTTCTCCCCTCCAGGCGAGATGAGGACCATTTCCGCTGAGGCGTCTCGAGGCTAATCACACCTAACCTCTGGAACTTCCAAAGGGTCTTTCACACCCTTGCTGCACCTCAAGAAGTTCCCCGACATACCCGTCTCCACTCGAGGGGAAGCACGAGAGTCCCGCCCACAACCAGAGGAGCCCCGTTTCCCCCTCCTAGTTTGAGAGGTGGGATCCTTTCCCTGTGTGGTCGGAAAAGAATTCCCGGCGTTCCCGTCGGATCTCAGAGGAGGCGCTATCCACAAGAAAGGCGAGAGGAACTCCAGGGTCGTGCCACCATTCCCAGAGTCCCCGAGATGTCTCAGTCCATTCCAGGGAAACCTGTTTTCCCTGCTTGCTTCGACTTTCAAGCCGAGGATCGACTCACACCACGGTGGCACGTGGGACAGCCCTGTGGGAAAGCCTCGTGGAAAGCCTTGAGGGAAAGACACAGATCCCTTGATCCACGCGAAGGGAAGCGTGACACTGCTGCTACAGCTCGGGAGGAAAGCGCACGTGCATGCCCCCACTCGAGACGAGGACTGACTCCCCTGGGGAGACTCCAGAAGTACCCCAAGATCCATGTCAGCACTGGAGAGGAATCCTCAGGTTCCGGCACCGACTCCACACAAGGTCTTAGGCCCCGGCATCGACGGGAGAGAAATCCCGAAAGGCTCCCGAGCAACTCACATGGGGACTGGCCTTTCCTGAGGCCACCACAGGGGGTCCCTGTGGTCCCCGTCGTAAGTCGAGAGCACCTGCCGCAACTCGAGAAAATCCAGGAGGTTGTCCCCTCCAGGCGAGATGAGGCCCATTTCCGCTGAGGCGACTGGAAGCTAATCACCCCTAATCTCTGGAACTTCCAAAGGGTCCTTCACAGCCTTGCTGCAACTCAAGAAGTTCCCCGACATACCCGTCTCCACTCGAGAGGAAGCACCAGAGTCCTGCCCACATCCAGAGGAGCCCCGTTTCCGCCTCCTAGCTCGTGAGGAGGGATCCTTTCCTTTCGTGGTCGGCAAAGAATTCCCGACGTTCCCGTCGCATCTCAGGAGGAGGCGCTCTCCACAGGAAAGGCGAGAGGAACTCCAGTATCAGGCCCCATTCCCAGAGTCCCCCAGATGTCTTAGTCCCATTCCAGGGAAACCTGTTTTCCCTGCACTGCCTCCACTTTCAAGCTGAGGATCGACTCACACCACAGTGGCACGTGGGAAAGCCCTGTGGGAAAGCCTCGTGGGAAAGCCTCATGGGAAAGCCTCGAGGGAAAGTCCCTGATCCCTTGATCCAAGCGAAGGGAACCGTGACACTGCTGCTACAGGTCGGGAGGAAAGCGCACGTGCATGCCCCCACTCGAGACGAGGACTTACGCCTCTGGGGAGACTTCAGAAGACACCGAAGATCCATGTCGGCACTGCAGAGGAATCCTCACGTTCCGGCACTGACTCCACACAAGGTCTTAGGCCCCCGGCATCGACGGGAGAGGAATCCCGAGAGGCCCCCGAGCAACTCACATGGGGACTGGCCTTTCCTGAGGCCACAAGAGCGGGTCACTGAGGTCCCAGTCGTAAGTCGAGAGCACCTGCCGCAATTCGAGAAAATCCAGGAGGTTCTCCCCTCCAGGCGAGATGAGGCCCATTTCCGCTGAGGCGTCTCCAGGAAAATCACACCTAACCTCTGGAGCTTCCAAAGGGTCCTTCACACCCTTGCTGCAACTCAAGAAGTTCCCCGACATACCCGTCTCCACTCGAGAGGAAGCAGGAAAGTCCCGCCCACATCAAGAGGAGCCAAGTTTCCGCCTCCTAGCTCGAGAGGTTTGATCCTTTCCCTGCGTGGTCAGGAAAGAATTCGCGGCGTTCCCGTCACATCTGAAGAGGAGGCGCTCTCCAGAGGAAAAGCGAGAGGAACTCCAGGTACCTGCCACCATTCCCAGAGTCCCCCAGATGTCTCAGTCCATTCCAGGGAACCTGTATTCCCTGCACTGCCTCGACTTTCAAGCCGAGGATCGACTCACACCACAGTGGCACGTGGGGCAGCCCTGTGGGAAAGCCTCCTGGGAAGCCTCGAGGGAAAGCCACAGATCCCTTGATTCATGCAAAGGTAAGCGTGACAATGTTGCTAAAGCTCGGGAGGAAAGTGCACGTGCATGCCCCCACTCGAGTAGAGGACTGACTGTCCTGGGGAGACTCCAGAAGTACCCCAAGATCCATGTCAGCACTGGAGAGGAATCATCAGGTTTTCGGCACCGACTCCACAGAAGGTCTTAGGCCCCCGCATCTAAGGGAGAGGAATCCCGAGAGGCCCCGGAGCAACTCGCATGGGGACTGGCCTTTCCTGAGGCCACCAGAGCGGGTCCCTGAGGTCCCCTCGTAAGTCAAGAACACCTGCCCCAACTCGAGAAAATTCAGGAGGTTCTCCCCTCCAGGCGAGATGAGGACCATTTCCGCTGAGGCGTCTCGAGGCTAATCACACCTAACCTCTGGAACTTCCAAAGGGTCTTTCACACCCTTGCTGCACCTCAAGAAGTTCCCCGACATACCCGTCTCCACTCGAGGGGAAGCACGAGAGTCCCGCCCACAACCAGAGGAGCCCCCGTTTCCCCCTCCTAGTTTGAGAGGTGGGATCCTTTCCCTGTGTGGTCGGAAAAGAATTCCCGGCGTTCCCGTCGGATCTCAGAGGAGGCGCTATCCACAAGAAAGGCGAGAGGAACTCCAGGGTCGTGCCACCATTCCCAGAGTCCCCGAGATGTCTCAGTCCATTCCAGGGAAACCTGTTTTCCCTGCTTGCTTCGACTTTCAAGCCGAGGATCGACTCACACCACGGTGGCACGTGGACAGCCTGTGGGAAAGCCTCGTGGGAGCCTTGAGGGAAAAACAGATCCCTTGATCCACGCGAAGGGAAGCGTGACACT
>NW_017214402.1:0-35039 GCF_001704415.2 Capra hircus
GTCCCAATGCCTAGTCGGAGACACCATGCCGCAACTAGAGAAAATCCAGGAGGTTCTCCCCTCCAGGCGGATGAGGCCATTTCCGCTGAGGCCGCATCGCAGTTGCTAATCACCACTGACAAATACTGGGAACTTCCAAAGGGATCCTTCACACCCTTTGCTTGCAATTCAGAAGATCCCCGAACATACCCCGCTCTCACTCCGAGAGGGAAGCACGAGAGTCCCGCCCACATCCAGATAGGAGCCCCGTTTCGCCTCCTAGCTCGAAGAGGAGGGATTCCTATCCTGCGTAGACGGTCGCGGAAGAATTCCCGGGCGTTTCTCGTTGTATCTTCAAGAGGGCAGGCCGCTCTCCACAGGGAAATGGCAGAAGGAACTCCATGGCGTTGTGTCACCATTCCCAGGAGTCCCTGGATGTCTCAAGTCCATTCCAGGCAAACCTGTTTTCCCTGCCCACTGCCTCGACTTCAGCCTGAGGATCGACTCACACACGGCTGGCCACGGGGACAGGCCCTGTGGGAAAGACTCGTAGTAGAAGCCTCGTGCGGAAAAGCCTAGAGGAACAGCAAAGATCCGTTTGATCCACGCGAAGGGAAGCGTGACACTGCTGCCTACAGCTCGGGAGGAAATCGCGCACTGGCATGCCCACTCGAGACGGGACCTGACTCCCCTGCGGGAGACTCCAGAAGTCCCCCAAAATCCATTGTCCAGCACGTGGAGAGGCATCCTCAGGTCGGCCACGACTCCACACAATGATATTTAGTCCCCCTCCGGCCATCGACGGAGAGGAATCCGAGAGGCCCCCTACGAGCAACTCGCATGGGACTGGCCTTTCCTGAGCCACCATGAGCGGAACCGACAGGTCGTCCCTGAGGTCCCGTCGTAAGTCGAGAGCACTGCCGCAAACTCGAGAAAATCCAGAGAGGTTCCTCCCCTCCAGGCGAGGATGAGGCCCATTTCGCATGCGTGCGTCTCGAGGCTAATTCTCATCTAACCTGGTAACTTTCAAAGGGTTCCTTTCACACCTCTGCTGGCAACTCAAAGATAGTTCTCGGTACAATAAACCCGTTCCAACACGTCCTGTCTAGGAGGGAATGCACGGAGAGTTCCCTGCACAATCAATCCACTAAAGGAGCGAGTGGCGGGACTACCCGACATTCAGTCTAACTACAGAAGAGGAGGGATCCTTATTCCCTGCGTGGGTCAGGGAAGAGAATTACGCGGAGAGTGTCGCGTGTGGGGCATCTGCAGAGGAGGACGCATCATCCACAGGAAAGGCGTGAGAGGAACTCCAGGGTCGCTGCCACCATTCCCTAGAGTCCGCGCGATGTCTCAGTCATTCCAGGGAAAACCTGTGTTTCCTGCACTGCCTCGACTTTCAAACGCCAGGATGACTCAACATCTACGAGTGGCACGTGGAGCCCTGTGGGAAATCTCGCTGGAAGCTCGGTGGAGAGGAAACCTGCGAGGGAAAGCACTAGATCCTTGATTCCACAGCCGTGAGGAAAGCCGTAACACTGCTTGCTTGTACAGCTCGAGGAGGAAAGCGCCGTGCATGCCCCACTCGAGATGAGACTGATGACTCCCTGCGGAGAGACTCCAGAGTCGCGCGAATGTTTCCAAGATCCATGTTCAGTACTGGAGAGGAATCCTCAAGTGTTCCGGCTACCGCTCACACAAGCTCTTAGGCCCCGGCTATTCGACGGAGCAGGATATCCCGAGACGCCCCGAGCAACTCCATTGGCACTGGAGCTGACCTTTCCTGGGTCAACCAGCAGCGTGGTCCTTGCTCATCCGCCTCGTAAGTCGAGAGCACCTGCAACGCCATCTGCGAGAAAATCCAGGGTTATCCCCTCCAGGCGAGATTGAGCCATCTTTCCGCTCAGAGGTCTCAGGCTAATCACACCTAACCCGTGAATCCAAGGTCCTTCACACCCTTGCTGTCACTCAAGAAGTTCCCCGACATACCCGTCTCACTCGAGAGAGGAAGCACAGATGTCCCGCCACATCCAGAGGAGCCCCGTTTCCGCCTCATAGCTCGAGAGAGGGATCCTTTCCTAGTGTGGTGGAAGAATTCCGCTGGGTTCCCGGTCGAATCTCAAGAGGCAGCGCTCTCCACAGTGAAGGCGAGAGGAACTCCAGGTCGTTGCCACCAGTTCACGAGTCCCCAGATTGTCTCAGTCCATTACAGGGAACCTGGTTTTCCCGCTAACGCCTCGACTTTAAAGCCCGAGGATCGCTCACACCCCGGTTGGCACGTTGGAGACATGCCCTATGGGAAAGCCCTGGGAAAGGCCTGCGTAGGAAAGCCTCGTGGAAAGTTCGAGGGAAAGGCCACAGATCAACCTTGATCACACTGCAAAGGAAGCGTGACCACTGCTGCTACAGCTCGGAGGTAAAGCAGCACGGCACGCCCCAACTCGAACGAGGACTGACTCCGCTGGTGATTGAACTCAGAAGTCCCCATCGATCATCGTCAGAACTGGAGAGGAATCCTCGGTTCCGGCAGCCACTCCACACAAGGTCTTAGCCCCGGGCATCAACGGGAGAGGAACTCGCGAGAGGCGCCGAGCACTCGCATGGGACTGCCTTTCCTTGGGCCTACAGAGGCGGTGTCCTGAGGCTTCCCGTTCATATAGTCGAGAGCAGCGCTGCCGCAACTCGAGAACATCAGAGGTTCTCCCCTCACCGGCGAGATTAGGCGCACATTTCCGCTGAGCGTGTCTCGGAGCTAATCACACCTAACGCTCGTGGAACTTCCAAAGGTCCCTTACATCCTTTCTGCTAATCAAGAAGTTCGCCTCGACAAACGATTCTCCACTCGGAGAGGAAGCCGCAGAGAGTTCCGGACGCACATGCAGCAGGAGCCCCGTTTCGCTGTCCTAGATCTGACAGGAGGGACACTTCTCCTGCGTTGGTCGGAAAATTCGAGCGTTCCTGTCGCATCTCAAGGAGGAGTCGCTCTCCACAGGAAAGGCGAAGAGGAACTTCAAGAGGTCGTGCCAATCCATTCATGAGTCTCGCCAGATAATCTCAGTCCTAATTACAGGGAGAAACTTTTTCCCTGCACTGCCGGATATCGTTTCATGTAATGCTAGGTATCGATTCACACCACGGTGGCACGTGGGACACCTAAGTGGCGAAAGCCTTCGTTCGGAAAGACCTTGGGAAGAAGAGACCTACAGGGAAATCCGACAGATAACCCATTGATCACGAATGGGGAATCGTGAACTTCTGCTACAGCTCACGAGGAAGGCCACGGTTCATGCCCCGCACCTCGATGAGCGATGGACTGACTCCCCTGGGCGGACTCCAGAAGTACCCAAGGATCTCATTGTCAAGTCACTTGAGATATCGAATCCTCAGGCTTCCGGAGCCACTCCACACAAGAGTTTATGGCGCCCGGCACACGTAGGGTAGAGGGAATCCCGAGAGGGCCCCCGAGCAATCGCATAGGCGGACTGGCCTTTACTTGAGCCACCAGAGCGAGCGATCCATTAAAGAAGTCACCCGTCGTAAGTCGAGAGACACCTTTGCCGGCAACTCTGAGGAAATGTCAGGCGGCTTTCCCCTCGAGAGCGAAGCTAGGCCCAATTATCGCCCCATGAGGCGTCTAACACGGAGGAACTAATCCACACTACAAACATCTGGAATTCCAAAGGGTCCTTCACACCCACTTGCTGACAAACTCACAAGAAGCTTCTTTCAGACTACCGATCTCCAATTCGGAGAAGTGGGACGAGCACGAGTATCGTCCACCCACATCAGCAGGAGTCTCCGTTTCCGCGCTCGCCTAGCTCGAGAGCGAGGGATCTTATCCCAGTGGAATCTTCGGGAAAGACAATTTCCCGCGTCTCCTTGGACGCTTCTCAGAGGAGGCGCTCTCCACAGATAAAGGCGCGAGAGGAACTCCAGGGTCGCTGCACACCATTCCAGAAAGGCCCCTCAGATGTCTATACAGTCCATTAGAAACCAGTAGAGCAACTATTTTATACGCTTGCAATAGCTACGACAAACAGAGGCACGTGGGATCGCAAGCCTCTGACACAGGGCCCGTAACACGTGGACGTGGGAAAGCCGATCGTAGGCCCGGGGAAAAGCCCGAGCGAACAAGATCCCTATAGATCGAACGACGAAGAGAAGCTAAGAACATGAACTGGCTACAGCTAGGAGAGGAAAGTGCGCACGTGCCAATTGCCTCCACATGAGACGAGGACATGACTCCCCTGGGGAGACTCCAGGAAACGTACCCAATGATCCGATGTCAGCACTGGAAAGGAAATCCTCAGGTTTCCGGCACGGACTCCACACAAGGTCTTGGCCCAGCTCGACGGAGAGGAAATCCGAGAGGCCGCGAGCAACTCGAATGGGGGACTGGCCTTTCCTGGAGGCCACCAGAGTGGCGATCCTGAGGGTCCCACGTCGTTAAGTCGAGGAGGCACCTGCTGCCCGAATCGCAGAAAATCCAGTGAGGTTCGTCCCCTGCCGGCGAGATGAGGATCATTCCGCACTGGCGGCGTCTGGGCTAAATCACACTCTAACATCTGGAACATTCGAAAAGGTCCTTCACACCCTGCTGGCCAACGCAAGACAGCTCCCCGACATACCCTGTCTCCACACGATGAGGAAGCACGAGACCGCGCCACATCGCAAGTTCGCTCCTGCTCAGAGGAGCTTCCGTTTTCCGCTGTGCTCAGTGCGGCTCTTCCTGATGGTCGGCGAAAGAATTCTCCGGGGTTCTGCGTTGCATACTCAAAGCAGGAGGCGCTCTCACAGGAAAAGAAACGAAGCAGGAACTCCAAGCGTCGTGGGCCACATTCCACAGAGTCGCCGCCAGATGCTCTGCAGTCCGATTCAGTGGAAACCTGTTTTCCCTGCACTGCCTCGACTTTCAAGGCCGAGGATGGCGACTCACACCACACGGTCTACGTGGGACAGCCTGTGGGAAAGCCTCGGTGTGAAAGCCTCGTGGGGAAAGCCTCGTGGGAAAGGCCTCCGTGGGAAAAAGCCTCGTGGTCAAAGCCTCGTGTGAAAGGCCTCAAGCGAAAGCCACAGATCCCTTGATCCACGCGAAGGGAGCGTGACACTGCAAAGCTACAGCTCGGGAGCGAATTGCAGGGTGCATTGCCCCACTGGAGACGCAAGACTTGACTTCCCCTGGGGAGACTCATGAAGTACTCAATGTTCCATGTCAGCCTGGAGAGAATCTCAGGTTCCACCTCCCGGCACCGCGAGCCATACCACACAATCGTTTACTCCATCCGATCTTAGGCCAACAGAAGAGAGGAATTCACCGACGAGAGCCACAACCGCATAACAAACTCGCTATGCGGAGGACTGCGCCTTTCCTGATGTGTCCACCAGAGCGGGTCCCTTTAATGGTTCCCCGTCATAATGTATTCCCGACGCAGTCACCTTGCCGCATCTTCGAGAAAAATCCCAGGAGGCTTCTCCCCTCCAGGCGAGATGAGGCCCATTTGCGCTGCAGTCGCTCCTTGAGGCTATTTCACACGACTATCCTCTGAACTTTCCATTAAGGGTCTTCACAATCCCTTGCTGCCAACTCAACAAGTTTTCTCTGCCGACATTTACTCTCATTCTCCACTCTGAGATTGGTAAGCACTGAGCGTCCCCGACCAACACACACATCCAAGCAGGAGCCCGTTTCCGCCGTGCTAGATTTGGCGGATGAGGCGGATCCTTTTCCCTGCGAGCTCGGAAAAATATCCCGGCGTTTTGGTCGCCATCTCAATGGAGCAGGCGCCTCTCCACTATGGAAACCCCGCGCTGACCCGAGGACACACCCATCACAGCCAGTCGGCTGCCACACATTTCCCAGAGTACCCCAGATGTCTCAGTCCACTTCCAGTGAACCTGTTTTCCCTCGCCACCTCGCCCGACCACTTTCAAGCCGAAGGGATCGACTACAACGCACCACAAGATGCACGTGATGGACAGCCACGTGGGAAAGCTTCGTGTAACGCGAAATAAGGATCACTCGTGGCGCACATTAGCCTCCTTGAGCCGCCGACAAGCCACACCCGACCTCCACTTTGATCACGCGAAAGCGAAAGCGTGGAACAACTGCATGCTAACAGCTCTGGAAAGCCAGATGAAAAGCGCACTGTGCATTGCCCCAACTCGAGACGCCAGGGACTCGACACCCCTGGGGAGACTCCAGGAAGGTACCCCCAGATCCATGTCAGCACTTGGAGAGGAATCCTTCAGGTTCCAAAGCAGCCACCCGACTTCACACAACTAGGTCTTAGGGCCCCGGCATTCGACGGAGAGGAATCCCCGAGAAGGCCCCCGAGCAACTCGCATGTGGATCTGGCCTTTCCTGAGGCACCAGAGCGGGGTCCCTGAGGTCCCACCCGTAGTATAATGTCTGAGAGCCACCTGCCGCAACTCGACAAAAATCTCAGGCACGTTCTCCCCTCCAGGCTCAAAGATCAGGCCTTTATTTCCGCTTGAGTCGTCTCTAAGAGTCGCATAATCACATCATAACAATACTGGACACTTACACAAAGGGCGTCCTTTCACACCCTTGCTGCAACTTCAAAAAGAAGTTCCCCGACAATACCCAGTCTCCTCTCCTCGAGAGGGTAAGCTATTCGAAGAGTCCCGCAAACCACATTCCAGGGAAGCCCCGTTTCCCCCTCTTTAGCTTCGAGCGGTAAACAGGGATCCTTTCCCTGTGCTGTTCGGGAGAGAATTTCCAGCCGTTCGCCGATCGCATCTTACGAAAGAGGGAAGGCGCTCTTCCCACGAAGCGAAAAAGCAGAATAAGAGGAACTCCACAAGGCGTCGTGCTACCATTCCCAGGAAGTCCCACCAGATGTCTCAGTTCCAATTCCAGAGGAAAACCTTGTTTTACCCATAGCATTGCCTCCACTTTAATCAGCCCAGGATAGGACTCAACACCAACAAAGGTGGCATCAGTGAGACAGCCCTAGTGGGAAAAGCCCCTTCATAGGTAAGACCTCGGTGGAAAGACCACAGATCCCTTGAATCAAGCAAAGAAGCGAGAAGACACGCTCCTGCCTGCCATACAGCTCGAGAGGCAAAGTCGCAACTTAGGCCAGGGCCCCACCTTCGAGACGAGGACTGACTCCCCTGGGGAGGCACTCAGATAGTACCCCAAGATCCATGTCAGCACTGGAGGAGGATTATCTCAGTGCTCTCAGGCGACCGACGCCACACCAAAAGTCTTAAGCCAGCGTGACACTAGCTGCTTACATTGACTCGAAGCAGGAAAGCACACCGTGCAGGCCCCCCACCGGTTGAGACCGAGGAACTGAACTCAACCCTGCTGGAGCCTTCAGAATGTTACGCCAAGTTCCATGTCAGCACCTGGAGAGCGAAATCCTCAGGTTCCGGCATCCGACTGCACATTCAATGTTTTAGCGCCCCGACTCGACCGGCGAGCAATGGAATCCCAGAGAGGCCCAGCGATCAAACTCGCTATGCTGGGATTGGCCTTTCCTGGAGGGCCATCCAGAGCGGGTCCCTCGAGGTCCGTCGTAAGTCGAGAGCTCCTGCCGCATCTCGGAAAATCCAGGGAGGTTCTCCCCTCCAGGCGAGTGAGGCCCATTTCCGCTTGAGGCCGTCTGTGGCTATATCACATCTAAATCTGGAACTTTCCAAAAGTGGGTCCTTCTACACCCTTCTCAATCTCATAGTAAGCTTCACTTCCGACTATACCCCGTCTCCACTCGAGAGGTAAGCACGAGAGTTCTGCCCCACATCCAAGAGGAGTCCCGTCTGTCCGCCTCCTTAGCTCGACGAGTGGATTCCTTTCAGTGCGTGCTTGCTTTGTGTCTCGGCGAAGAGTTCCCGCGCGTTTCCATCGCATCTTCAGAGGAGGCGCTTTCTTGAACAGGTAAAGAGCGAGAGGAACAACCAAGGGTCGCTGCCAACCATTCCCAAAGTCCCCACGAATGTCTCTTAAGTCTTCATTCCAGGCGAAACCCTGTTTTCCCTGCATGTTGCCTCGACTTTCAACGCCGAGGCTCGATCTCACACCACGGTGCCACGTGGGGCAGCCCTTGTGGGAAAGCCTCGTGCGAAAAGCCTCGAGGCGAACCTCAGCGAAAGACACAGATCCCCTTGATCACCGCGAAGGGAAAACGCTGACACTGCTGCTATCCGCTCGAGAGGAAACGCAATGCAGGGCCCCTTCCAACTCGTAGAGGAAGGACTTAGATTCCCCTGTGGAGAACTCCAGACGTACCCCCAGCATCCATGTCATTACACTTGAGAGAGAAACTCTCAAGGTTTCAAGGCCCAGCCGATTACACACCAACGGTCTTGGCCCCGGACAATCGAGGGGAAGAGGAATCCAACGAGGAGCGCCCTCCCGCAGCAACTCGCATGTGGGACTGGCCTTTCCTGAGGCCACCTGAGCTGGGTCCTTGGAAGGTCCCCCGTCGTAAAAGTCGAAAAAGCCACCTGCCGGAAATCGAGGACAATCCAGAGACGTTCTCCCCTACCAGGCAGAGATAGGACCGATTTCCACATGCGCGCGTCTCGAGAGCTAATCAACACACATAACCTCTGGAACTTCCAAAGAGGTATATCACAACCCATTGCCTGCATACTCTAAGAAGTTGCCGGACATACCCGTCTAGACTCGCGTGAGAGGAAGCACCCGAGAGTTCCGTGCCAACACTCCAAAAGAGAGACCAGATAAGCCCCCTTAACAGTTCCCATCTCCAAATTGTTTCTCTGTCCCCTCCCCTAGCTACCTGACGAGGCACGGATCCTTTCCCTGCTGTCGGAGTGGGGAAAGGATACGGAGTTCCCGTCGGCAGTCTCCAAGGATGAGGCGGTCTCTCCACAGCGAAAGGCGGAGAGGATATCTCCAGGGTCGTGCCACCATTCCAGTAGTTCCCCAGTATGGTCTCAGTCCATTCCAGGGAAGGACCTGTTTTCCTGCCACAATGCCTTCGACTAAATCTGCAGCGATCGACTTCACAACTACAGGTGGCAGCGTCGGATAGCCCACCCCCCCCTCTCCCGCCCGAACAGCCATTCAGATAGGGAAAGACACCCTTTGCGGAAAGCCGTTCCAGGGAAAAGCCACAGAATCCCTTGATACATATGCGACAGGCAAGCTGTGACACTTCTGCTACAGCTCCGGAGCGAAAGCGCACGTGAATGCCCCCACTCGAGACGAGGACTGTCACTTCCCCTGGGAGACTCCAGAAGTACACCCCCAAAGATCCATGTCAGCACTGGAGAGGAATCTTCAGGTTACCAGGCAGCCACTCCACACAATGATCATTATGGACACCCAATACGCTTATCGACGGGAGAGGAACATTCGCGAGAACTCCCCAACTCTCGTAGCAAGAACTCGCTTATGTGGGATCTGGCCTCTTCCCCATGAGGCCCACCCAGAAGCGCGCGTCTTCTAATTAAATGGGTCCCTCTTGGTTCAGTCTCAAGAGCATCCTGCCCGCTACTCCGCACCGCGACAATAGCAGGGATGTTTTTCCCCTGCCAAGGGCGAGATTGAGGACCCATTTTCCGCTGGGAAGGCCTCGAGGCCTAATTCACATGTCTAACATCTGGAACTTTGCAAAGGGTCCTTACAACACCCTTGCTTGCGAACATACAATTGAAGTAAGTTCCCCGACATCCCGTCTCCACATCGAAAGGAAGCACAAGGCATTTCCGCCCACATCACAGGAGGCCCGTTTCCTCCTCATAGCTCAAGAGGAGGGGATTCCTTTCCCTGTGTGCGTCGAGGAAAGAATTCCTGGTGTCCCGTTCTGAATCTCAAGGAGGGAGGCGGCCTCTCTACAGGAAGGGCGAGGAAGGAAACTCACAGGGTTCGTTGCCACCGCTTCCCACCCAGAGTCCCAGATGTCTCAGTCCATTTAAGGGCGAGAGAAACATCTGTTTCCCGGCCCTTACAAACCACGACCTCGGACTTTCAAATGTCTGAGCTGATTTCGACTCACACCACGGTGTAAACACGTGGTTGACAGCCCTATGGCGAAAGCCTCGTGGAAGCCTCGTGGAAATGTCTTCGAGCGGATAAGCCCACAGAGATCCCTTCCCTTTGATTCCCACGCAAAGGGCAATCTGTGACATCTTGTCTGATATCAGCTCGGGGTGCTAAAGAGCACGAGCATGCCCCCCACTCGAGTACTGAGGACTGAACTCCGCTGCGCGGAGGACTACCAGTTAAGTACCACCATAAGTATCCATGTTCAGCACTGGTAGATGGAATCCTCAGGTTCCGCGCACACTCCACACAAGCGTCTTAGCGCCCCAGGCATCGACGGGCGAGTCTAGTGATCCGAGAGGCCCCCGAGCCACTTCGCCATGGGGACTGGCCTTCTCTGAGGCCACCAGAGCCGTGTCCCTGAGGTTCCTTTCTTAAGATCAAGAGAGCAGCCTCGCCGCCACACCCTCCCCAGAAAAGAATCCAGAGAGGTATCATCCACCTCCCGGCGAAAGATAATAGGACCCAATTATCACAGCTGAAGAAGGCCGTCCTCTTGTGAGTGCTTTAATCATCACCTATTCACACCCTCGCCGACACCTCCAAAAAGGGTCCCTTTCTACACCTGGCCTGCCCCTTCCACCTTCAAATAATGTTCCTCTCGACATAACATTTTGTCTCTTCACTCGTTATGTATGGAAGCATTGTGAGTTTCTGCGCTCCACATCCAGTATGGAGTCCCCCCGTTTCCCCTCGCCCTCCCTAGCTCGAGAGGATTAGAGCGATCCTTTCCCTGCGCTTGGTCGGTTAAAAAATTCCCAGCGTTTCCGTTTTCGCATCTCATAGAGGAGTGCGCTTCTCCACAGAAAGGCAAGGCAGGGAAACTTCGTTGTCGTTGTCACCATTCGCAGGAGTCCCCCAGCAATGTTCTTTCAGCTCAATATTTCCAGGGGAAAACGCAAGATACCTTGCCTCGATTTTTGTAGCTAGGATCTGTCATTCACAACCACGTACAAGTGGCCGTGGGACAGCCCTGGTTGGATAAGCCTCGTGGGAAAGCCCCGGGAAAGCCTCCAGGGGGGGAAAGCCACAGAGTCCTCTTTGATCCTCACCCTGGTTGCGTAGAAGGGAAGACGTATGGGACAGCTTCTTGCTACAGTTCCGGAGGAAACACCGCGCCACCTGCATGCCCCCCACTCGCAGACGAGGACTGATCCCCCTGGAAGGAACTCACAGCAAGTACCCAAGATCCATGTCAGCACTGGAGTAGAGAAAAATCGTCTCAGGTTTCCTGCGCAGCCACTCCACACAAGATTCTTATGGCCCCGGATAACATCGACGGGAGAGGGGAATCCCGAGTATTGCTCCTCCCGATGCAATACTCGCTCTATGCGGCAACCTTGGCCCTTTCCCTGAGGCCACCAGAGCGACTCCGGCGTCTCTAAGGTCCCCGTGTGTCAAGCAAGAGCACCTCGCGCCAACTCTGCAGGAAATGCAGGCAGGTTTTCCCTGCAAGGCGCAGAATGAGGGCACCCATTTCCGCCTGAGGCGTCTTCGGGAGTTGCCTAATCACTCTTAACATCTGCGAACTTGGCAAAGGCGTCCTTTCACAACCCTTGGCTGCAACTCAAGACAGCTCCCGGACATACACGTCTCTCAATCGAGGAAGATAAGCCACGAGAGTCCCGCCCACATCCACAGATGAGTTCCCCGTTTCGCCTCCTAGCTCGAGAGGAGGGATCTTTCCCTGCTTCGGGGAAAGAATTCCTCCGCGTTCCCACGCCTCTCAAGAGGAGGTGCTCTCCACAGGAAAGGCGAGAGGAAACTTCCAGGGTCGTGCACCATTCCCAGAGGCCCCCAGATTTGTCTCATCCAATTGCAGGAAACCTGTTTTCCCTGCCACTGCCTCGTCTTCTAGGCCGATGGGATCGACTCCCACCACGCGTGGCAGTGGGACAGCCCTGTGGGCATATAAGCCTTCGTTGCGAAAGGCCTCGAGAAAAAAGCCACAGATCCCTTGATCACGACGAAGGGAAGCACGACACGTGCAGCTACAGCTCGGGAGGAAAGCGCACGTGCATGCCTCCACTCGAGACGTTGAACTGACTCCCCTGGGAGAGGAGGCTCCAGACAGTACCCAAAGCATCCATAGTCAGCACTGTGAGAGGATCATCCTCAAGGTCCTGGCTTACCGACTCCACTCAAGCGTCTCCAGGCACCTTAAGCATCGACGGTGAGAGAATTCCCGAGTCGTGCCGCCGAGCAACTCGAATGGGACTGCGCCTTTCCTGACGCGCCACCAGAGCGCGATCGTGAGGTCCCGTCGGTAAAGTCGAGGCTATCCTCCGGCATCTCGGAATAATTCCTAGGAAGTTCTCCCTTCCATAGGCGAGATGAGCAGCCTTTTCCCGCCTCAGGCCGTCTCGAGGCTAATCACCACTCTAACCCCGTTGGAACTTGCAAGGGTTTCCTTCTCCCCCACACCCCTTTGCTGATTAATCTCAAGAATGTTTCCTACCACTCGATCCATACTCCGTCTTCCGCTCGAGATGGTATTAGCAGTAGAGATTTCCCGCCCACCATCTCAGAGGAGCCCGTTTCCGTCCTCCTAGCTCGCAGAGGAGGATCCTATGGGTCCCTGTGTTTCGGGACAAGAATTCCTGGTTTCCCGTCGCATCTTTAACGAGGCAGGCGCTACATCTCACGAGGACCACAAGGCCCCGAGAGCGAACTCCAGGGTCGCGCCCACCGTTCCACGAGTTCCCCAGATGTCTCAGCTCCATTACAGGCGAAACCTGTTTCCCTTAACAGCCCTCGACTGTTCAGACCGTAGGCATCGACTCACACCATTTGGTGACACGTGGGGACACGCCCCTATGGGGAAAGACCTTCGCTAGGAAAAGCCTCGCTCGCCGGAAAGCCCCCTCCCCGCACCCACGAAAGACCAAGATCCCTTGAATCCACGTTCTTAAAGGGAGAGCGGTGAGCACTGGCTGCCTTACAGCTCGGCCGTGTAAACGAGCACGAAAGCATCGCGCCCCCACTCGTGAGATCTCGAGGACTGATACTCCGCTGCGGTGAGACTCCAAAGTACCCAAGATCATGTCAGCACTGGGAGAATGAATCCTCAGGTTCCAGGCAACCAACTCCACACATAGGTCTTTAGGCCCGCCACAAGCATCGACGGTGAGCAGGGAATTCCCGAGAGCGCCCCGAGCCACTCGCATGGGACTGGCCTTCCTGAGGCCACCAGAGCGCGCCTTGTCCCTGAGGTTCCCTCTTCTTAAGTCGAGAGCACCTGCCGAACTCGAGAAAATCCAGGAGGTTCTCCCCTCCAGGCGAGATGAGGCCCATTTCCGGCTGAGGCGTCTCGAGGCTAATCACACCGAACCTCTGGAACTTACAAATGGTCCTTCACACCTTGCTGCAACTCAAGAAGTTCCCCGACATACCCGTCTCCACTCGAGCGGAAGCAGGAGAGTCTCGCCCACATCCAGAGGAGCCCCTTTCCGTCTCCTAGCTCGAGAGGATGGATCCTTTCCCTGCGTGGTCGGGAAGGAATTCCCGGCTTTCCCGTCGCATCTCAAGTGGAGGCTCTCTCCACAGGTAAGGCGAGAGGAACTCCAGGGTTGTGCCACCATTCCCAGAGTCTCCAGATGTCTCAGTCCATTCCAGGGAAACCTGTTTTCCCTGCACTGCCTCGACTTTCAAGCCGAGGATCGACTCACACCACGGTGGCACGTGGGACAGACCTGTGGGAAAGCCTCGGTGGGAAAGCATCGTAGGAAAGCCTCGGAGGGAAAGCCCACAGATCTCTTGATCCACGCGAAGGGAAGCGTGACAGCTGCTGTTACAGCTCGGGAGGATAGCGCACGTGCATGCCCCCACTCGCGACGAGGACCGACTCCCCTGGGGAGAATCCAGAAGTGCCCCAAGATCCATGTCAGCACAGAACAGGAATCCTCAGGTTCCGGCACCGATTCCACACAAGGTCTTAGGCCCCGGCATCGACGGGAGAGGAATCCCAAGAGGCCCACGAGCAACTCGCATGGGGACTGGCGTTTCCTGAGGCCACCAGAGCAGGTCCCTGAGGTCCCCGTCGTAAGTCGAGATCACCTGCCGCAACTCGAGTAAATGCAGGAGGTTCTCCCCTCCAGGCGAGATGAGGACCATTTTCCGCTGTGGCGTCTCGAGGCTAACTGCACCTAACCTCTGGAACTTCCAAAGGGTCTTTCACACCCTTGCTGCAACTCAAGAAGTTCCCCGACATACCCGTCTCCACTCGAGAGGAAGCACGAGAGTCCCGCCCACATCCAGAGGACCCTGTTTCCGCCTCCTAGCTCGAGAGGAGGGATCCTTTCCCTGCGTGGTGGGGAAAGAATTCCCGGCATTCCCGTCGCATCTCAAGAGGAGGCGCTCTCCACAGGAAAGGCGAGAGGAACTCCAGGGTCGTGCCACCATTCCCAGAGTCCCCCAGATGTCTCAGTCCATTCCAGGGAAACCTGTTTTCCCTGCATTGCCTCGACTTTCAAGCCGAGGATCGACTCACAACACGGAGGCACGTGGGGACAGCCCTGTGGGAAAGCCTCGTGGAAAAGCCTCGAGGGAAAGCCTCAAGCGAAAGACACAGATCCCTTGTCCACGCCTATGGAGGCGTGACACTGCTGCTACAGCTCGGGAGGAAAACGCACATGCATGCCCCCACTCGAGACGAGGATAGACTCCCCTGGGGAGACTCCAGAAGTACCCCAAGATCCCATGTCGGCACTGGAGAGGAATCCTCAGGTTCCGGCCCCGATTCCACACAAGGTCTTAGGCCCCGGCATCGAGGGAGAGGAATCCCGAGAGGCCCCGAGCAACTCGCATGGGGACTGGCCTTTCCTGAGGCCACCTGAGCGGGTCCTGGAAGTCCCCGTCGTAAGTCGAAAGCACCTGCCGGAACTCGAGGAAATCCAGGAGGTTCTCCCCTCCAGGCGAGATGAGGCCGATTTCCACTGCGGCGTCTCGAGGCTAATCACACCTAACCTCTGGAACTTCCAAAGGGTAATTCACACCCTTGCTGCAACTCAAGAAGTTGCCCGACATACCCGTCTAGACTGGAGAGGAAGCACGAGAGTTCCGCCAACATCCAAAGGAGCCCTGTTTCCGCCTCCTAGCTCGAGAGGAGGGATCCTTTCCCTGCGTGGTGGGGAAAGAATTACCGGAGTTCCCGTCGCATCTCAAGAGGAGGCGCTCTCCACAGGAAAGGCGAGAGGAACTCCAGGGTCGTGCCACCATTCCCAGAGTCCCCCAGATGTCTCAGTCCATTCCAGGGAAACCTGTTTTCCCTGCACTGCCTCGACTTTAAAGCCATGGATCGACTCACACTACAGTGGCACGTGGGATAGCCATGTGGGAAAGCCTCGTTGGAAAGCCTCGTGGGAAAACCTCGAGGGAAAGCCACAGATCCCTTGATCCACGTGAAGGGAAACGCGACACTGCTGCTACAGCTCGGGAGGAAAGCGCCCGTGCAGCCCCCACTCGAGATGAGGACTGACTCCCCTGGGGAGACTCCAGAAGTACCCCAAGATCCATGTCAGTACTGGAGAGGAATCCTCAGGTTCCGGCACCGAGTCCCCACAAGATCTTAGGCCCCGGCATCGACGGAACAGGAATCCCGAGAGGCCCCCGAGCAACTCGCATGGGGACTGACCTTTCCTGAGGCCACCAGAGCGTGTCCCTCAGGTCCCCGTCGTAAGTCGAGAGCACCTCCGGCATCTCGAGAAAATCCAGGAAGTTCTCCTCTCCAGGCGAGATGAGGCCCTTTTCCGCTCAGGCGTCTCGAGGCTAATCACACCTAACCCCTGGAACTTGCCAAAGGGTCCTTCACACCCTTGCTGCAACTCAAGAAGTTCCCCGACATACCCGTCTCCACTCGAAAGGAAGCACAAGATTTCCGCCCACATCCAGAGGAGCCCCGTTTCCGCCTCATAGCTCGAGAGGAGGGATCCTTTCCCTGTGTGGTCGGGAAAGAATTCCTGGTGTTCCCGTCGAATCTCAAGAGGAGGCGCTCTCTACAGGAAAGGCGAGAGGAACTCCAGGGTCGTGCCACCGTTCCACGAGTTCCCCAGATGTCTCAGTCCATTACAGGGAAACCTGTTTCCCCTTAACAGCCTCGACTTTCAAGCCGAGGATCGACTCACACCACGGTGACACGTGGGACAGCCCTATGGGAAAGCCTCGTGGAAAGCCTCGTGGGAAAGCCTCGAGCGAAAGCCACAGATCCCTTGATCCACGCAAAGGGAAGCGTGACACTGCTGACTACAGCTCGGGTGTAAAGAGCACGAGCATGCCCCCACTCGAGACGAGGACTGACTCCGCTGGGGAGACTCCAGAAGTACCCCAAGATCCATGTCAGCACTGGAGAGGAATCCTCAGGTTCCGGCACCAACTCCACACAAGGTCTTAGGCCCCGGCATCGACGGGAGAGGAATCCCGAGAGGCCCCCGAGCCACTCGCATGGGGACTGGCCTTTCCTGAGGCCACCAGAGCGTGTCCCTGAGGTTCCCTTCTTAAGTCGAGAGCACCTGCCGCAACTCGAGAAAATCCAGGAGGTTCTCCCCTCCCGGCGAGATTAGGCCCATTTCCGCTGAGGTGTCTCGAGGCTAATCACACCTAACCCTGGAACTTCCAAAGGGTCCTTCACACCCTTGCTGCCACTCAAGAAGTTCCCCGACAAACATGTCTCCACTCGAGAGGAAGCAGGAGAGTCCCGCCCACATCCAGAGGAGCCCCGTTTCTGCCTCCTAGCTTGAGAGGAGGGATCCTTTCCCTGCGTGGTCGGAAAAAATTCCCAGCGTTTCCGTCGCATCTCAAGAGGAGGCGCTCTCCACAGGAAAGGCAAGAGGAACTTCAGTGTCGTGTCACCATTCGCAGAGTCCCCCAGATGTCTCAGTCTATTCCAGGGAAACGCACTGCCTCGATTTTGTAGCCTAGGATCGATTCACACCACGGTGGCACGTGGGACAGCCCTGTGGGAAAGCCTCGTGGGAAAGCCCCTTGGGAAAGCCTCCAGGGAAAGCCACAGATCCCTTGATCCATGCGAAGGGAAGCGTGACACTTCTGCTACAGCTCCGGAGGAAAGCGCACGTGCATGCCCCCACTCGAGACGAGGACTGACTCCCCTGGGGAGACTCCAGAAGTACCCCAAGATCCATGTCAGCACTGGAGAGGAATCCTCAGGTTCCGGCAGCCACTCCACACAAGATCTTAGGCCCCGGCATCGACGGGAGAGGAATCCCGAGAGGCCCCCGAGCAACTCGCATGGGGACTGGCCTTTCCTGAGGCCACCAGAGCGGGTCTCTAAGGTCCCCGTGGTCAGCCAAGAGCACCTGCCGCAACTCGAGGAAATGCAGGAGGTTTTCCCCTGCAGGCGAGATGAGGCCCATTTCCGCTGAGGCGTCTCGAGGCTAATCACATCTAACATCTGGAACTTGCAAAGGGTCCTTCACACCCTTGCTGCAACTCAAGAAGTTCCCCGACATACCCGTCTCCACTCGAAAGGAAGCACAAGATTTCCGCCCACATCCAGAGGAGCCCCGTTTCCGCCTCATAGCTCGAGAGGAGGGATCCTTTCCCTGTGTGGTCGGGAAAGAATTCCTGGTGTTCCCGTCGAATCTCAAGAGGAGGCGCTCTCTACAGGAAAGGCGAGAGGAACTCCAGGGTCGTGCCACCGTTCCACGAGTTCCCCAGATGTCTCAGTCCATTACAGGGAAACCTGTTTCCCCTTAACAGCCTCGACTTTCAAGCCGAGGATCGACTCACACCACGGTGACACGTGGGACAGCCCTATGGGAAAGCCTCGTGGAAAGCCTCGTGGGAAAGCCTCGAGCGAAAGCCACAGATCCCTTGATCCACGCAAAGGGAAGCGTGACACTGCTGATACAGCTCGGGTGTAAAGAGCACGAGCATGCCCCCACTCGAGACGAGGACTGACTCCGCTGGGGAGACTCCAGAAGTACCCCAAGATCCATGTCAGCACTGGAGAGGAATCCTCAGGTTCCGGCACCAACTCCACACAAGGTCTTAGGCCCCGGCATCGACGGGAGAGGAATCCCGAGAGGCCCCCGAGCCACTCGCATGGGGACTGGCCTTTCCTGAGGCCACCAGAGCGTGTCCCTGAGGTTCCCTTCTTAAGTCGAGAGCACCTGCCGCAACTCGAGAAAATCCAGGAGGTTCTCCCCTCCCGGCGAGATTAGGCCCATTTCCGCTGAGGTGTCTCGAGGCTAATCACACCTAACCCTGGAACTTCCAAAGGGTCCTTCACACCCTTGCTGCCACTCAAGAAGTTCCCCGACAAACATGTCTCCACTCGAGAGGAAGCAGGAGAGTCCCGCCCACATCCAGAGGAGCCCCGTTTCTGCCTCCTAGCTTGAGAGGAGGGATCCTTTCCCTGCGTGGTCGGAAAAAATTCCCAGCGTTTCCGTCGCATCTCAAGAGGAGGCGCTCTCCACAGGAAAGGCAAGAGGAACTTCAGTGTCGTGTCACCATTCGCAGAGTCCCCCAGATGTCTCAGTCTATTCCAGGGAAACGCACTGCCTCGATTTTGTAGCCTAGGATCGATTCACACCACGGTGGCACGTGGGACAGCCCTGTGGGAAAGCCTCGTGGGAAAGCCCCTTGGGAAAGCCTCCAGGGAAAGCCACAGATCCCTTGATCCATGCGAAGGGAAGCGTGACACTTCTGCTACAGCTCCGGAGGAAAGCGCACGTGCATGCCCCCACTCGAGACGAGGACTGACTCCCCTGGGGAGACTCCAGAAGTACCCCAAGATCCATGTCAGCACTGGAGAGGAATCCTCAGGTTCCGGCAGCCACTCCACACAAGATCTTAGGCCCCGGCATCGACGGGAGAGGAATCCCGAGAGGCCCCCGAGCAACTCGCATGGGGACTGGCCTTTCCTGAGGCCACCAGAGCGGGTCTCTAAGGTCCCCGTGGTCAGCCAAGAGCACCTGCCGCAACTCGAGGAAATGCAGGAGGTTTTCCCCTGCAGGCGAGATGAGGCCCATTTCCGCTGAGGCGTCTCGAGGCTAATCACATCTAACATCTGGAACTTGCAAAGGGTCCTTCACACCCTTGCTGCAACTCAAGAAGTTCCCGGACATACACGTCTCCAATCGAGAAGAAGCACGAGAGTCCCGCCCACATCCACAGGAGTCCCGTTTCCGCCTCCTAGCTCGAGAGGAGGGATCCTTTCCCTGCTTCGGGGGAAAGAATTCCCCGCGTTCCCGACGCCTCTCAAGAGGAGGTGCTCTCCACAGGAAAGGCGAGAGGAACTCCAGGGTCGTGCCACCATTCCCAGAGCCCCCAGATGTCTCAGTCCATTGCAGGAAACCTGTTTTCCCAGCACTGCCTCGTCTTTCTAGCCGAGGATCGACTCCCACCACGGTGGCACGTGGGACAGCCCTGTGGGAAAGCCTCGTGCGAAAGCCTCGAGGAAAAGCCACAGATCCCTTGATCCACACGAAGGGAAGCACGACACTGCAGCTACAGCTCGGGAGGAAAGCGCACGTGCATGCCTCCACTCGAGACGTTGACTGACTCCCCTGGGGAGACTCCAGAAGTACCCAAAGATCCATGTCAGCACTGGAGAGGAATCCTCAGGTTCCGGCACCGACTCCACTCAAGGTCTTAGGCACCAGCATCGACGGGAGAGGAATCCCGAGTGGCCCGCGAGCAACTCGAATGGGGACTGGCCTTTCCTGAGGCCACCAGAGCGGATCCGTGAGGTCCCCGTCGTAAGTCGAGAGCACCTGCGGCAACTCGAGAAAATCCAGGAGGTTCTCCCCTCCCGGCGAGATGAGGACCATTTCCGATGCGGCGTCTGGAGGCTAATCACATCTAACATCTGGAACTTCCAAAGGGTCCTTCACACCCTTGCTGCAACCCAATAAGCTCCCCGACATACCCGTCTCCACACGAGAGGAAGCACGAGAGTCCCGCCCACATCCAGAGGAGCCCCGTTTCCGCCTCCTAGCTCGAGAGGAGGAATCCTTTCCCTGCGTGTTCGGGAAAGAACTCCCGGGGTTCTCGTCACAACTCAAGAGGAGTCGCTCTCCACAGGAAAGACGAGAGGAACTCCAGAGTCGTGCCACATTCACAGAGTCCCCCAGATGTCTCAGTCCATTCCAGGGAAACCTGTTTTCCCTGCACTGCCTCGACTTTCAAGCCGAGGATCGACTCACACCACGGTGGCACGTGAGACAGCCCTGTGGGAAAGCCTGGTGGGAAAGCCTCGTGGGAAAGCCTCGAGGGAAAGCCACAGATCCCTTGATCCACGCGAAGGGAAGCGTGACTCTGCTGCTACAGCTCGAGAGGAAAGCGCACGTGCATGCCCCAACTCGAGACGAGGACTGACTCCCCTGGCGAGACTCCAGAAGTACCCCAAGATCCATGTCAGCACTGGAGAGGAATCCTCAGGTTCCGGCAGCCACTCCACACAAGATCTTAGGCCCCGGCATCGACGGGAGAGGAATCCCGAGAGGCCCCCGAGCAACTCGCATGGGGAGTGGCCTTTCCTGAGGCCACCAGAGCGGGTCCCTGAGGTCCCCGTCGTAAGTCGAGAGCACCTGCCGCAACTCCAGAAAATCGAGGAGGTTCTCCCCTCCAGGCGAGATGAGGCCCATTTCTGCTGAGGCATCTCGAGGCTAAACACATCTAACATCTGGAACTTCCAAAGGGTCCTTCTCACCCTTGCTGCAACTCAAGAAGTTCCCGGACATACACGTCTCCAATCGAGAAGCACGAGAGTCCCGCCCACATCCAGAGGAGCCCCGTTTCCGCCTCCTGTCTCGAGAGGAGGGATCCTTTTCCTGCGTGGTCGGGAAAGAATACCCGGCGTTCCCGTCGCATCTCAAGAGGAGGCGCTCTCCACAGGAAAGGCGAGAGGAACTCCAGGGTCGTGCCACCATTCCCAGAGTCCCCCAGATATCTCAGTCCATTCCAGGGAAACCTGTTTTACCTGCACTGCCTCGACTTTCAAGCCGAGGATCGACTCACACCACGGTGGCACGTGGGACAGCCCTGTGGGAAAGCCTGGTGGAAAGCCTCGTGGGAAAGCCTCTAGGGAAAGCCACAGATCCCTTGATCCACGCAAAGGGAAGCATGACACTGCTGATACAGCTCGAGTGTAAAGAGCACGAGCATGCCCCCACTCGAGACGAGGACTGACTCCGCTGGGGAGACTCCAGAAGTACCCCAAGATCCATGTCAGCACTGGAGAGGAATCCTCAGGTTCCGGCACCAACTCCACACAAGGTCTTAGGCCCCGGCATCGACGGGAGAGGAATCCCGAGAGGCCCCCGAGCCACTCGCATGGGGACTGGCCTTTCCTGAGGCCACCAGAGCGTGTCCCTGAGGTCCCCTTCTTAAGTCGAGAGCACCTGCCGCAACTCGAGAAAATCCAGGAGGTTCTCCCCTCCCGGCGAGATTAGGCCCACTTCCGCTGAGGTGTCTCGAGGCTAATCACACCTAACCCTGGAACTCCAAAGGGTCCTTCACACCCTTGCTGCAACTCAAGAAGTTCCCCGACATACCCGTCTCCACTTGAGAGCAAGCACGAGAGTCCCGCTTACATCCACAGGAGCCCCGTTTCCGCCACCTAGGTCGAGAGGAGGGATCCTTTCCCTGCTTCAGGGAAAGAATTCCCCGCGTTCCCGACGCCTCTCAAGAGGAGGCGCTCTCCACAGGAAAGGCGAGAGGAACTCCAGGATCGTACCACCATTCCCCGAGTACCCCAGATGTCTCAGTCCATTCCAGGAAACCAGTTTTCCCTGCACTGCCTCGTCTTTCTAGCTGAGGATCGACTCACACCACGGTGGACGTGGGACAGCACTGTGGGAAAGCCTCGTGGGAAAGCCTCCTGGGAAAGCCTCGAGGGAAAGCCACAGATCCCTTGATCCACGCGAAGGGAAGCGCGACACTGCTGCTACAGCTCGGGAGAAAAGCGCACGTGCATGCCCACACTCGAGACGAGGACTGACTCCCCTGGGGAGACTCCAGAAGTACCCCAAGATCCATGTCAGCACTGGAGAGGAAAGCTCAGGTTCCGGCACCGAGTCCCCACAAGATCTTAGGCCCCGGCATCGACGGAACAGGAAACCCGAGAGGCCCCCGAGCAACTCGCATGGGGACTGACCTTTCCTGAGGCCACCAGAGCGTGTCCCTCAGGTCCCCGTCGTAAGTCGAGAGCACCTCCGGCATCTCGAGAAAATCCAGGAAGTTCTCCTCTCCAGGCGAGATGAGGCCCTTTTCCGCTCAGGCGTCTCGAGGCTAATCACACCTAACCCCTGGAACTTGCAAAGGGTCCTTCACACCCTTGCTGCAACTCAAGAAGTTCCCCGACATACCCGTCTCCGCTCGAGAGGAAGCAGGAGATTTCCGCCCACATCCAGAGGAGCCCCGTTTCCGCCTCCTAGCTCGAGAGGAGGGATCCTTTCCCTGTGTTCGGGAAAGAATTCCTGGTGTTCCCGTCGCATCTTAAGAGGAGGCGCTCTCTACAGGAAAGGCGAGAGGAACTCCAGGGTCGTGCCACCGTTCCACGAGTTCCCCAGATGTCTCAGTCCATTACAGGGAAACCTGTTTCCCCTTAACAGCCTCGACTTTCCAGCCGAGGATCGACTCACACCATGGTGACACGTGGGACAGCCCTATGGGAAAGCCTCGTGGAAAGCCTCGTGGGAAAGCCTCGAGCGAAAGCCACAGATCCCTTGATCCACGCAAAGGGAAGCGTGACACTGCTGCTACAGCTCGGGTGTAAAGAGCACGAGCATGCCCCCACGCGAGACGAGGACTGACTCCGCTGGGGAGACTCCAGAAGTACCCCAAGATCCATGTCAGCACTGGAGAGGAATCCTCAGGTTCCGGCACCAACTCCACACAAGGTCTTAGGCCCCGGCATCGACGGGAGAGGAATCCCGAGAGGCCCCCGAGCCACTCGCATGGGGACTGGCCTTTCCTGAGGCCACCAGAGCGTGTCCCTGAGGTCCCCTTCTTAAGTCGAGAGCACCTGCCGCAACTCGAGAAAATCCAGGAGGTTCTCCCCTCCCGGCGAGATTAGGCCCACTTCCGCTGAGGTGTCTCGAGGCTAATCACACCTAACCCTGGAACTTCCAAAGGGTCCTTCACACACTTGCTGCCACTCAAGAAGTTCCCCAACATACCCGTCTCCACTCGAGCGGAAGCAGGAGAGTCTCGCCCACATCCAGAGGAGCCCCTTTCCGTCTCCTAGCTCGAGAGGATGGATCCTTTCCCTGCGTGGTCGGGAAGGAATTCCCGGCTTTCCCGTCGCATCTCAAGTGGAGGCTCTCTCCACAGGTAAGGCGAGAGGAACTCCAGGGTTGTGCCACCATTCCCAGAGTCTCCCAGATGTCTCAGTCCATTCCAGGGAAACCTGTTTTCCCTGCACTGCCTCGACTTTCAAGCCGAGGATCGACTCACACCACGGTGGCACGTGGGACAGCCCTGTGGGAAAGCCTCGTGGGAAAGCATCGTAGGAAAGCCTCGAGGGAAAGCCACAGATCTCTTGATCCACGCGAAGGGAAGCGTGACAGTGCTGTTACAGCTCGGGAGGATAGCGCACGTGCATGCCCCCACTCGCGACGAGGACCGACTCCCCTGGGGAGAATCCAGAAGTGCCCCAAGATCCATGTCAGCACAGAACAGGAATCCTCAGGTTCCGGCACCGATTCCACACAAGGTCTTAGGCCCCGGCATCGACGGGAGAGGAATCCCAAAGGCCCACGAGCAACTCGCATGGGGACTGGCGTTTCCTGAGGCCACCAGAGCAGGTCCCTGAGGTCCCCGTCGTAAGTCGAGATCACCTGCCGCAACTCGAGTAAATGCAGGAGGTTCTCCCCTCCAGGCGAGATGAGGACCATTTCCGCTGTGGCGTCTCGAGGCTAACTGCACCTAACCTCTGGAACTTCCAAAGGGTCTTTCACACCCTTGCTGCAACTCAAGAAGTTCCCCGACATACCCGTCTCCACTCGAGAGGAAGCACGAGAGTCCCGCCCACATCCAGAGGACCCTGTTTCCGCCTCCTAGCTCGAGAGGAGGGATCCTTTCCCTGCGTGGTGGGGAAAGAATTCCCGGCATTCCCGTCGCATCTCAAGAGGAGGCGCTCTCCACAGGAAAGGCGAGAGGAACTCCAGGGTCGTGCCACCGTTCCACGAGTTCCCCAGATGTCTCAGTCCATTACAGGGAAACCTGTTTCCCCTTAACAGCCTCGACTTTCCAGCCGAGGATCGACTCACACCATGGTGACACGTGGGACAGCCCTATGGGAAAGCCTCGTGGAAAGCCTCGTGGGAAAGCCTCGAGCGAAAGCCACAGATCCCTTGATCCACGCAAAGGGAAGCGTGACACTGCTGCTACAGCTCGGGTGTAAAGAGCACGAGCATGCCCCCACTCGAGACGAGGAAGGACTCCGCTGGGGAGACTCCAGAAGTACCCCAAGATCCATGTCAGCACTGGAGAGGAATCCTCAGGTTCCGGCACCAAGTCCACACAAGGTCTTAGGCCCCGGCATCGACGGGAGAGGAATCCCGAGAGGCCCCCGAGCCACTCGCATGGGGACTGGCCTTTCCTGAGGCCACCAGAGCGTGTCCCTGAGGTCCCCTTCTTAAGTCGAGAGCACCTGCCGCAACTCGAGAAAATCCAGGAGGTTCTCCCCTCCCGGCGAGATTAGGCCCACTTCCGCTGAGGTGTCTCGAGGCTAATCACACCTAACCCTGGAACTTCCAAAGGGTCCTTCACACACTTGCTGCCACTCAAGAAGTTCCCCGACATACCCGTCTCCACTCGAGCGGAAGCAGGAGAGTCTCGCCCACATCCAGAGGAGCCCCTTTCCGTCTCCTAGCTCGAGAGGATGGATCCTTTCCCTGCGTGGTCGGGAAGGAATTCCCGGCTTTCCCGTCGCATCTCAAGTGGAGGCTCTCTCCACAGGTAAGGCGAGAGGAACTCCAGGGTTGTGCCACCATTCCCAGAGTCTCCCAGATGTCTCAGTCCATTCCAGGGAAACCTGTTTTCCCTGCACTGCCTCGACTTTCAAGCCGAGGATCGACTCACACCACGGTGGCACGTGGGACAGCCCTGTGGGAAAGCCTCGTGGGAAAGCATCGTAGGAAAGCCTCGAGGGAAAGCCACAGATCTCTTGATCCACGCGAAGGGAAGCGTGACAGTGCTGTTACAGCTCGGGAGGATAGCGCACGTGCATGCCCCCACTCGCGACGAGGACCGACTCCCCTGGGGAGAATCCAGAAGTGCCCCAAGATCCATGTCAGCACAGAACAGGAATCCTCAGGTTCCGGCACCGATTCCACACAAGGTCTTAGGCCCCGGCATCGACGGGAGAGGAATCCCAAAGGCCCACGAGCAACTCGCATGGGGACTGGCGTTTCCTGAGGCCACCAGAGCAGGTCCCTGAGGTCCCCGTCGTAAGTCGAGATCACCTGCCGCAACTCGAGTAAATGCAGGAGGTTCTCCCCTCCAGGCGAGATGAGGACCATTTCCGCTGTGGCGTCTCGAGGCTAACTGCACCTAACCTCTGGAACTTCCAAAGGGTCTTTCACACCCTTGCTGCAACTCAAGAAGTTCCCCGACATACCCGTCTCCACTCGAGAGGAAGCACGAGAGTCCCGCCCACATCCAGAGGACCCTGTTTCCGCCTCCTAGCTCGAGAGGAGGGATCCTTTCCCTGCGTGGTGGGGAAAGAATTCCCGGCATTCCCGTCGCATCTCAAGAGGAGGCACTCTCCACAGGAAAGGCGAGAGGAACTCCAGGGTCGTGCCACCATTCCCAGAGTCCCCCAGATGTCTCAGTCCATTCCAGGGAAACCTGTTTTCCCTGCATTGCCTCGACTTTCAAGCCGAGGATCGACTCACAACACGGAGGCACGTGGGACAGCCCTGTGGGAAAGCCTCGTGGAAAAGCCTCGAGGGAAAGCCTCAAGCGAAAGACACAGATCCCTTGTCCACGCCTATGGAGGCGTGACACTGCTGCTACAGCTCGGGAGGAAAACGCACATGCATGCCCCCACTCGAGACGAGGATAGACTCCCCTGGGGAGACTCCAGAAGTACCCCAAGATCCATGTCGGCACTGGAGAGGAATTCTCAGGTTCCGGCCCCGATTCCACACAAGGTCTTAGGCCCCGGCATCGAGGGGAGAGGAATCCCGAGAGGCCCCCGAGCAACTCGCATGGGGACTGGCCTTTCCTGAGGCCACCTGAGCGGGTCCTGGAAGTCCCCGTCGTAAGTCGAAAGCACCTGCCGGAACTCGAGGAAATCCAGGAGGTTCTCCCCTCCAGGCGAGATGAGGCCGATTTCCACTGCGGCGTCTCGAGGCTAATCACACCTAACCTCTGGAACTTCCAAAGGGTCCTTCACACCCTTGCTGCAACTCAAGAAGTTGCCCGACATACCCGTCTAGACTGGAGAGGAAGCACGAGAGTTCCGCCAACATCCAAAGGAGCCCTGTTTCCGCCTCCTAGCTCGAGAGGAGGGATCCTTTCCCTGCGTGGTGGGGAAAGAATTACCGGAGTTCCCGTCGCATCTCAAGAGGAGGCGCTCTCCACAGGAAAGGCGAGAGGAACTCCAGGGTCGTGCCACCATTCCCAGAGTCCCCCAGATGTCTCAGTCCATTCCAGGGAAACCTGTTTTCCCTGCACTGCCTCGACTTTAAAGCCATGGATCGACTCACACTACAGTGGCACGTGGGATAGCCATGTGGGAAAGCCTCGTTGGAAAGCCTCGTGGGAAAACCTCGAGGGAAAGCCACAGATCCCTTGATCCACGTGAAGGGAAACGCGACACTGCTGCTACAGCTCGGGAGGAAAGCGCCCGTGCAGCCCCCACTCGAGATGAGGACTGACTCCCCTGGGGAGACTCCAGAAGTACCCCAAGATCCATGTCAGTACTGGAGAGGAATCCTCAGGTTCCGGCACCGAGTCCCCACAAGATCTTAGGCCCCGGCATCGACGGAACAGGAATCCCGAGAGGCCCCCGAGCAACTCGCATGGGGACTGACCTTTCCTGAGGCCACCAGAGCGTGTCCCTCAGGTCCCCGTCGTAAGTCGAGAGCACCTCCGGCATCTCGAGAAAATCCAGGAAGTTCTCCTCTCCAGGCGAGATGAGGCCCTTTTCCGCTCAGGCGTCTCGAGGCTAATCACACCTAACCCCTGGAACTTCCAAAGGGTCCTTCACACCCTTGCTGCAACTCAAGAAGTTCCCCGACATACCCGTCTCCACTCGAAAGGAAGCACAAGATATCCGCCCACATCCAGAGGAGCCCCGTTTCCGCCTCATAGCTCGAGAGGAGGGATCCTTTCCCTGTGTGGTCGGGAAAGAATTCCTGGCGTTCCCGTCGAATCTCAAGAGGAGGCGCTCTCTACAGGAAAGGCGAGAGGAACTCCAGGGTCGTGCCACCGTTCCACGAGTTCCCCAGATGTCTCAGTCCATTACAGGGAAACCTGTTTCCCCTTAACAGCCTCGACTTTCAAGCCGAGGATCGACTCACACCACGGTGACACGTGGGACAGCCCTATGGGAAAGCCTCGTGGAAAGCCTCGTGGGAAAGCCTCGAGCGAAAGCCACAGATCCCTTGATCCACGCAAAGGGAAGCGTGAAACTGCTGCTACAGCTCGGGTGTAAAGAGCACGAGCATGCCCCCACTCGAGACGAGGACTGACTCCGCTGGGGAGACTCCAGAAGTACCCCAAGATCCATGTCAGCACTGGAGAGGAATCCTCAGGTTCCGGCACCAACTCCACACAAGGTCTTAGGCCCCGGCATCGACGGGAGAGGAATCCCGAGAGGCCCCCGAGCCACTCGCATGGGGACTGGCCTTTCCTGAGGCCACCAGAGCGTGTCCCTGAGGTTCCCTTCTTAAGTCGAGAGCACCTGCCGCAACTCGAGAAAATCCAGGAGGTTCTCCCCTCCCGGCGAGATTAGGCCCATTTCCGCTGAGGTGTCTCGAGGCTAATCACACCTAACCCTGGAACTTCCAAAGGGTCCTTCACACCCTTGCTGCCACTCAAGAAGTTCCCCGACAAACATGTCTCCACTCGAGAGGAAGCAGGAGAGTCCCGCCCACATCCAGAGGAGCCCCGTTTCTGCCTCCTAGCTTGAGAGGAGGGATCCTTTCCCTGCGTGGTCGGAAAAAATTCCCAGCGTTTCCGTCGCATCTCAAGAGGAGGCGCTCTCCACAGGAAAGGCAAGAGGAACTTCAGTGTCGTGTCACCATTCGCAGAGTCCCCCAGATGTCTCAGTCTATTCCAGGGAAACGCACTGCCTCGATTTTGTAGCCTAGGATCGATTCACACCACGGTGGCACGTGGGACAGCCCTGTGGGAAAGCCTCGTGGGAAAGCCCCTTGGGAAAGCCTCCAGGGAAAGCCACAGATCCCTTGATCCATGCGAAGGGAAGCGTGACACTTCTGCTACAGCTCCGGAGGAAAGCGCACGTGCATGCCCCCACTCGAGACGAGGACTGACTCCCCTGGGGAGACTCCAGAAGTACCCCAAGATCCATGTCAGCACTGGAGAGGAATCCTCAGGTTCCGGCAGCCACTCCACACAAGATCTTAGGCCCCGGCATCGACGGGAGAGGAATCCCGAGAGGCCCCGAGCAACTCGCATGGGGACTGGCCTTTCCTGAGGCCACCAGAGCGGGTCTCTAAGGTCCCCGTGGTCAGCCAAGAGCACCTGCCGCAACTCGAGGAAATGCAGGAGGTTTTCCCCTGCAGGCGAGATGAGGCCCATTTCCGCTGAGGCGTCTCGAGGCTAATCACATCTAACATCTGGAACTTGCAAAGGGTCCTTCACACCCTTGCTGCAACTCAAGAAGTTCCCGGACATACACGTCTCCAATCGAGAAGAAGCACGAGAGTCCCGCCCACATCCACAGGAGTCCCGTTTCCGCCTCCTAGCTCGAGAGGAGGGATCCTTTCCCTGCTTCGGGGGAAAGAATTCCCCGCGTTCCCGACGCCTCTCAAGAGGAGGTGCTCTCCACAGGAAAGGCGAGAGGAACTCCAGGGTCGTGCCACCATTCCCAGAGCCCCCAGATGTCTCAGTCCATTGCAGGAAACCTGTTTTCCCAGCACTGCCTCGTCTTTCTAGCCGAGGATCGACTCCCACCACGGTGGCACGTGGGACAGCCCTGTGGGAAAGCCTCGTGCGAAAGCCTCGAGGAAAAGCCACAGATCCCTTGATCCACACGAAAGGGAAGCACGACACTGCAGCTACAGCTCGGGAGGAAAGCGCACGTGCATGCCTCCACTCGAGACGTTGACTGACTCCCCTGGGGAGACTCCAGAAGTACCCGAAGATCCATGTCAGCACTGGAGAGGAATCCTCAGGTTCCGGCACCGACTCCACTCAAGGTCTTAGGCACCAGCATCGACGGGAGAGGAATCCCGAGTGGCCCGCGAGCAACTCGAATGGGGACTGGCCTTTCCTGAGGCCACCAGAGCGGATCCGTGAGGTCCCCGTCGTAAGTCGAGAGCACCTGCGGCAACTCGAGAAAATCCAGGAGGTTCTCCCCTCCCGGCGAGATGAGGACCATTTCCGATGCGGCGTCTGGAGGCTAATCACATCTAACATCTGGAACTTCCAAAGGGGTCCTTCACACCCTTGCTGCAACCCAATAAGCTCCCCGACATACCCGTCTCCACACGAGAGGAAGCACGAGAGTCCCGCCCACATCCAGAGGAGCCCCATTTCCGCCTCCTAGCTCGAGAGGAGGAATCCTTTCCCTGCGTCTTCGGGAAAGAACTCCCGGGGTTCTCGTCGCAACTCAAGAGGAGGCGCTCTCCACAGGAAAGGCCGAGAGGAACTCCAGAGTCGTGCCACATTCACAGAGTCCCCCAGATGTCTCAGTCCATTCCAGGGAAACCTGTTTTCCCTGCACTGCCTCGACTTTCAAGCCGAGGATCGACTCACACCACGGTGGCACGTGAGGACAGCCCTGTGGGAAAGCCTGGTGGGAAAGCCTCGTGGGAAAGCCTCGAGGGAAAGCCACAGATCCCTTGATCCACGCGAAGGGAAGCACGACACTGCTGCTACAACTCGGAAGGAAAGCGCACGTGCATGCCCCCACTCGAGACGAGGACTGACTCCCCTGGGGAGACTCCAGAAGTACCCGAAGATCCATGTCAGCACTGGAGAGGAATCCTCAGGTTCTGGCACCGACTCCACACAAGGTCTTAGGCCCCGGCATCGACGGGAGAGGAATCCCGAGAGGCCCCCCGAGCAACTCCCATGGGGACTGGCCTTTCTTGAGGCCACCAGAGCGGGTCCCTGAGGTCCCCGTCGTAAGTCGAGAGCACCTGCCCCAACTCGAGAATATCCAGGAGGTTCTCCCCTCCAGGCGAGATGAGGCCCATTTCCGATGAGGCGTCTCGAGGCTAATCACATCTAACATCTGGAACTTCCAAAGGGTCGTTCACACCCCTGCTGCAACTCAAGAAGTTCCCTGACATACACGTCTCCACTCGAGAGGAAGCACGAGAGTCCCTCCCACATCCAGAGGAGCCCCGTTTCCGCCTCCTAGCTCGAGAGGAGGGATCCTTTCCCTGCGTGGTCGGGAAAGAATTCCCGGCGTTCCCGTCGCATCTCAAGAGGAGGCGCTCTCCACAGGAAAGGCGAGAGGAAATCCAGGGTCGTGCCACCATTCCCAGAGTCCCCCAGATGTCTCAGTCCATTCCAGGGAAACCTGCTTTCCCTGCACTGCCTCGACTTTCAAGCCGAGGATCAACTCACACCACGGTGGCACGTGGGACAGCCCTGTGGGAAAGCCTCGAGCGATGCTGGGAGCCAGTGTGAGGAATCCCGCCCGTGACAAGGTCATGAGGAAGGAAGCTGACATACGCAAGGCGTGCTCAGACTCCACGGACCCCTCTGGAAATTCCTAAGCATGTACCCCCAAAAAAATCTGCCGGCCTTTGTGCTCTGCTTTTCCACTCTTCTGACATTTTCTGGAAAAAGTCAATTCAGGGCTTTAGTCTTCTGCATTTGAAAGAGTGTTTCAATCCAGAAACCCTCTGATGGCTTTCTAGCCTGCCTGCAGGACTCGTACAGCTGCGCATGTGATTGCTTGAGGCCTCCTGACCGCAGGAGGCACAGGAAGCTTAAAACTTCCTAGGAATGTAGGAGCATCCGAGGAGTCAAAATCTTTAGAATAGGACTGATTAAAAAGTTTCATTTTTTGGGTCAATGCTTGCCTGCCAAATTTTCATATCCTTTATTTTTAGATATAGTTGGTATATAGAAAAACAAGTAGTAGACCTGGTATTAGCAACATTAGATATTTGAGTTTAGTACCTTCTTTGTTATAACCCACTGCACCTTTGTTCTATAGAGATGTAACTTTAATGCTTTAAGGAGATGCAGATTAAAGAAAAACACTTCAGGGGAAACAAAATTAACATTCATTAAGGAAGAGAGCCAAAAAAGTGTTAACAAGGCTCTTGGCCAGAAGATAATGTAAATCACCTGAGACCTTTTGTATTCAAAATGATATACAGAAAGAATCTGGGTTGCGAACGCCTACATAATTTTGTGTTATCCATTGATCTCCATGTTTTATCAAAAGTATAAAAGGCCTTCTGAACAATAAAGGAGGGGGCCAGGGGCCGGGGGCCAGTTTCTCGGACTAGTTTCTCGAACTAGTCTCTCGGCCTGGTTTCTTGGGACTCTGGCTCCCCATGTTCTCTCTCTCTCTTCTTCTCTCGGCCCTTCCCTCTCCTCTGTACTTTACTTTAATTCAGGCGAAATCATCGCATCAGGGGCGGCGGAGCTCGCCAGGTTACTTACTTGCCCCGGCTGTTAAGACGAACGCGAAAGGGAGCTTAAAGGTGAAGGTCATCCTTATAATTATTCAAGCGGGCGCCCGGTGGCCCAGCGTAGATGGTAGCAAATTCCTTGTACTGGAATTTTATTGGCTCTTCCGCGTATAACCAGCTATTCAGCCCACTTCCTCCACTTATAATCTTAATTACTACACTAATAGTTTCGCTAAAATAATAATCTATATTAATAAATACAAGTCTTTCCACGGCAAGGACGTCCACCCTTCAATTCCCTGGATCCACGGGGCGCTGGACCCCGGCAAAGGAAAGTCAGAGATCCGCTTGATCCACGCGAAGGGAGCGTGACAAATGCTGCTACAGCTCGGGAGGAAAGCGCACGTGCATGCCCAATCGAGACGAAAGGACCTGACCTCACCCCTGGGAGACTCCAGAAGTACCCCAAGATTCCATGTCAGCCACTGGAGAGCGTAAATCCTCAAAGGTTCCGGCACCGACTTCACTGCTAAGGTTCCTTAGGCCCGCATCTGACGGGAGAGGAAATCCGAGAGGCCCCCGAGCAACTCGCATGCGTGGACTGGCCTTTCTAGAGCCACCAGAAGCGGGTCCCTGAAGGCCCGAGTAAGATCGATGAGAAACCTGCGCAACTCGAAAAATCCAGGACGTTCTCAGCCCTCCAGGACGAGATCAGGCCTATTTCCGCTGATCGTCTCGAGGCTAATCACATCTACATCTGGAAACTTCCAAAGGGTCCTTCAACTACCCTTGCTGAACTCAAAAGAAGTTCCCCGAACATACACCGTCTCCTCTCGAGAGGAAGCAGCGAGAGCCCGCCCACATGCCAGAGACCACCGTTTCCGCCCTCCAGATCGAGGGGGGATGCCTTTCCCTGCGTGTTCGGGAAAGAATTCCCGGGCGTTTCCTGTCGGCATCTTCAAGAGGAGGCGCTCTCCACAGGAAATAAGCGAGAGAACTCCAGGGTCGTGCTAAACCATTCCCAGAGTCCCCCAGATGTCTCAGTCCATTCCAGGAAACCTGTTTTCCCTGCATTGCCTCCACACTTTCAAGCCAGGATAGACTCAACACCCGGTGGCACGTGGGACAGCCCTGTGGGAAAGCCTCATGGTGAAAGCCCTCGTGGGAAAGCCACAGATCCCTTGATCGGCAAGCGAAGGGAAGCGTGACACTAGCTGCTGCTACAGCTCGAGAGGAAAGCGCACTTTGCAGGCCCCCACTCGAGAACCGAGGACTGACTCACACTGCGGAGACTCAGAAGTACCCAAAGATCCATGTCAGCACTGGAGAGGAATTCTCAGTCGCCGGCACCCGACGCCACACAAAGTTACCAAGCGTGAACATTGCTGCCTACAGTCGACGAGGAAAGCCCAACGTGCAGGCCCCCCACTCGAGACGAGAAGACTGACCGACCTGGCCGAGAGACTCAGAAGTACCCAAGTTCCGATGTCAGACCACTGGGAGGGAATTCCTCAGGTTCCCGCACCAAGATCCACACAATGTCTTAGGCCCGCGACTGCAGCGGGAGCAGGAAATCCGCGAGAGGCCCCCGAGTCACCTCGACATCGGGACTGCCCTTTCCTGAGGCACCAGAGCGGGTCCGAGCGTCCCCGTCTAAGTCGAGAGCACCCTGCCGCCAATCTCGGAGAAATCCGAAGGTTCTCCCCTCCCGGCGAGATAGGCCGGCACTTCCGCTAGAGGCGTCTCGGCTAAATCACACTCTAACCACTGGAAGCTTCCAAAGGGTCCTTACAGCCTTGCTGCACTCAAAGAACTTCCACGGACATACACCGTCTCACATCGAGAGAGCAGAGACTCTTCACACATCCAAGAGGAGCCCCTGTCCGCTGCTCATAGCTCCCGACGGAGCGCGATCCTTCTGCGTGGTGTGCCGGGAAAATTCCCGGCGTTCCAATCGATCTCAATAGTGAGGCGCTCTCCCACAGTAAAGGCCGAGAGGAACTCCAGGGCTCGTGCCACCATTCCAGAGTCTCCCAGATGTCTCAGTCCTCTTCCAGGGAAACCATTGTTTTCCCTGCCACTGCCCGTTCGCACTTTCAGCCGAAGGAGTCGACCTCACACCAGGGTGCTGACAGCACTGTGGGAAAGCCTGAAACATGGGAAAAGCCTGCGTGGAAAGCATCGAGGAAGAGCCACAGATCCTTGATGCCACCGTCGCGAAGGGAAAAACGTGAACATCTGCTGCTACGCCGCTCGAAGAGAAAGTGGAACGAGCAGGCCCCCAACTCGAGAGGAGGACTGACTCCCCTGTGGAGACTCAGAAGTACCGCCAAGATCCATTGTCAACAACTGGAGAGGAATTCTCAGGTTTCCGGCAAACCGACGAATTCCACCACCAAGGTCTTAAGCGCCAGCTTGACACTGTTGCTACAGCTCGAGTAGGAAAGCACGGACTGTGCAGGCCCCCACTCGAGACGAGGACTGACCTCCGCTGGGGAAGACTCGAAAAGTACCTCTAGATCCATGTCAGCACTGGAGACGGAATCCGTCAGGTTGCCGTCGACTTCACACAAAGGTCTTAGGCCCCGGCATCGACGGGAGAGGAATCCCGAGAGCCCCCGATCAGCTCGCATGGGGACTGGCCTTTCCTGAGGCCACCCAGAGCGGTCCCTGAGGTCCCCGTCATACAGTCGAGAAGGCACCTGCCCCCAACTCGAGAAATCCAGAGGTTCTCCCTCCAGGCGAGAATGAGGCCCATTTCCCGCGAGGCGTCTTGTGCTAATCACATCTAACATTGGTTCCAAGGGTCTTTCAGCACCCTTAGCTGCAAAACTCAAGAAAGTTCGCCCGACATATCCCGTCTGCCACTCGAAGAGGAACACGAGAGTTCTGTCGCCCACATCCAGAGGAGCCACGTGTCAAGCCTCCTATCTCGAGAGAGGGATCGCTTTCCCTGCTTAGATCAGTGAAGAATTCCCGGGCGTTTCCGTCGCATCTCAAGAGGAGGCGCTCTCAACAGGACAGGCGAGAGCAACTCCAGGGTCGTGCCACCATTCCCAGAGTCCCCCAGATATCTTTCAGTCCATTCCAGGGAAACCTGTTTTCCTGCAACTGCCTCGAACTTTACCGCCGAGGATGCGAACTCACACCAAGGTAACATCCGTAGGACAGCCGCTGTAGGAAGGCCTCCGTGGAAAGCCTCGTGGGAAAGCTTCGATGGAAAAAGCCGACAGATACCTTGATCCAAGCGACACGGAAGCGTGACCGAC
>NW_017214403.1:0-24548 GCF_001704415.2 Capra hircus
GCAATAATGACAACTTTTAAGAGAATAGCTGAGGGCCAATAGTATCCACAGGTGGCATGAGAGATGATGCAGAATCATGAGCAGTGATAGAGCCAGCATTAAATAGGTGGTATTAGGGAACTTCAGAGGCAAGATAGACCAAGGGTTTCCATGCAACTAGGTTCTGAGAAGCTATGGCGTTACAAAAGTGTCACTATATTTTTCTTGTAGTGGGAGAGAAGAAATTAGGTAAGAATGCTACTTGTGACAATACAGTACATGGTTGCTTGACATAATCAGGAAGAGCCTAATACTACCCCAAATCTTCACATGCACTGAGGCACAATAAACAGACATGTGAAAACTTCCTTTCTACCCATTAGCCTGAATCTTCACCAACATATGAGCCTCATATGAGCCCACAGTTTTGTTATATGACTTTAATCAAATTACTTATATAAACAAGGACTCTGCAAAAATATATTTGCCTGAGGTCCTGCATGTGCTGTGGATAACCTTGCTTACCTTGCTGTGCCCATCTCCTGCTGGTCCTATGCGTGCCCTTTGATTTCCAGCAACGTCAAACTGTTTATTCCATGATTTTGCCCATAGTATTCCTTTCTGACAAACTCTTACTCATCCTTTAAGATTCATTTCTGGCTTTGCCTGGTCTGTGAAGACCCCATGATCTTCCCACCCAGGTCCTACTGGGGCACCTCCTCTGTGCTCCCCTAGGACACTTGGCCACCTTTACTCTAGCACCTACGGCTCTGTGTCAACATTGTTCACCGTCTGCCTTCCCTGGGTGATTAATGTTAAGGCAGCAACTCTGTCTCCCTTGTTCACTTATTCCAAAATACATTATTTATCCATTTATGCCTAATACATTGTTATGGTTGGGTAATTTAGAGGAACTAAAATAAATATAACAGATAATCCCATAAAATCTTTATTGCTTTAAGAAGCTCTGAACGCAGTGTGCTCTGAATGCAGTTTCTGAGTCGTGTCTGACTCTTTGCGATCTGTTGGACTGCAGCCTGTCAGGCTCCTCTGTCCATGGGATCTTTCAGGCAGGAATACTGGAATGAGTTGTCAAACTTCAATGGAGAAAGCCAATTCCAGTGTGATGCTGACACTTACAAATTCTCTTGTCCTGCCTTCACATCTATGATGCAAGCATCCTTGGTTCCTCCAGGAGCTTTGTATATGTTAGCTTACATCAGCTGGAACTACCTTCCCCTTCGTCACAATTCTAGTTTAGAGTTGGCCAAAGAGACATCTACGTAATAACTGGATGGGAAAAGTAAAGCGGCAGCTATTACCTTCTAAAGGCTATCCTTGTTAGATTGAGTGAGAGATGCATGCAGAGATACTGGCAGGCCCAAGCTTGTCCTTACTCCAACGTGCAGTGAGAAACGTAGGAAAGATACTGACCAGCTCCAGGTTGTCCTGCTCTTCTTTGATTTGATTCCATCTCTTCTTCACTGGCAGCCCAGTGACCAACTGTGAACCCAGCTTATCATCAGAGACGGAGGCATCAATGCTCGGGAGACTTCGACACCAGCGTCTGGCAGCGAGACACACTTGGCTTCACACATTTCCCTGCTGGTTCTGGCTCTATCAGGGCTGGCTGGTGACTTGCTTCTGGTCCTTCATTGCTTTCTGGGACTTTAATTCCGCAGCTCTTCCCACAGCTGTGTAAACTATAATTCCTATAATCAGTCTTTTATTCCATAACTTGTAGGGTCAACTTCCCTGATTGACACCAACAGATTCAGTCTTCTTACTTCTTGCCACTTCTTTTAAAAAAAAAAGTGAGTTTACTATTCTTTAGGGCCAATTGAAATGTGAAATGGAAAAATTAAAGGTGAAGAAAGAGTGAGAGAAGGGCTGAGATCAGGAAAGGAAAGGCGAGTAAAGAGAGAATATATGATATTGAAAATGAAATAGGAAAGGGAACAGGAAAAGCAAGTTTGGGGAAAGGAGAAAGCAATGTACAGAGTCCTATATGGTTCCGTCCCACTAGGAATTTATAAGCTGTTTAGCAAAGAGAAAAAATAACCTGTCTAAAAGTCTATCATACAGTGTTACACATTCATTATCACATGTACTCACTACACAGTGATTCCCTCTAATCAAGTAGGTATACATACACCGATGAAGTAATATTACCTCCAGGGAAGATAAGGAGACAAAAACTGAGTTTTCCTTTCTCCTCATAAATATTGGCAGAATCTCTTAATCCTGGGGTAATCATTTGATTCAGTATTAACAGCTTTTTTATTTGGTACCTGAAAAAAATGGGTATAATACCTATCTACATTTTCTATCATTACCATAGCCTGAATGTTTGTGTCTCCTTACAATTCATATGCCAAAGTCCTAATCCCCAGCGTGATGCTATTAGGAGGCAGGCCTTTGGGAAGGTCATGAGAACAGAGCTTCCATGAGTGGGATTAATGTCCCCATACGGCTCTCTAGTCGCCTTCCAACGTGGAGGACACGGGGAGAAGACCATGAACCAGGAAACGGGTCTTTACAAGATACCGAATCAGTTGAAATGTTGGCCTTTTCAACCTCCAGAACTGTGATAAATTGTATTGTTTATAAGTCACCCATCTCATATTCTATTATAGCAGTTCAAACTAACAGAATGAATAAAGCATAATAGATTTTATATTTTGTGGGTTCCAAGGACTGACTAGAGCTGTATTCTAGGCATAAACCAGAGCAAAGGAATTTTAAATGTCTTCATTTTCAAAGAACATGAGTGGATTCAAATCACAACATGAGGAAACATGATCAAATCTCTCTTTATCTTTATTCTAGTTTGATATCTGTGGATTCTCATTTGTCCCACCTCAGAAATTATCCAGTTTATTTTTGTCCTTGTTGGTTTTTTTTTTCTCCCCACCTCCCACAAACTCTTTCCCATTCCTCGTTTTAATACCTGCCAGGCCTTCCTGATTTTTGCTGTCGTTGGTGGGCTGGAGTTTACTGTTGAAGAATGGCAGGAGGACACAGTCACTATATCTTCCCTGATCCTCTACCAACCCTCTTAGGAGTAAGCATACAGAAACTCACGAGAAGCATCATTCTGATGCTCCATTAGGTCCCTTCTTTCAATCTTTGTATTTAAAGATTGGAGAGTTTCCTGCAGGTAAAATGACAGTTGAAAGTTTCACTTTTCTCCTTTCAAAGGTCTGTGAACCTGGAAAGGCGAGGAATATATGTTCCTGATTTATCTACCTCCTGTGAACAGAAGGCTACTAGTTATTTTTTGCTCCTCTAATTGAGTGCAGAGTTCCCTCCAACTGTTGAAACCATGGTTGTTTAGAGTATTCCACTATGCAACAGAAGAGGAAATACAAAGGAATAATTAGAGCAACACAACCTCTTTGGAATAAAATTCCAGAATTCAGCCTCCAATCTTCCAGTGGTCTGTCCCCAGACTGGGATGAAGGAGCTTTCTTCCTACACTTACCTAGACCTGGCTTTAGTAGGGAGGATCTGACTTCAGGAGACCTGATTTCCTGCAGCATCCTGGCTGCCCAAGTCCACTTGGCCATCACTGATCAAAGCTCGAATATTCTGCCTCATTGTGAAAGTACCAATGTGAAATCCTTCTTCCATCCCTGTGCCCTGATTAGCTTTTACAAAGAGAATTCTGAGAATCCCTTTGGGTTACCATGAATTACAAAATCGCTGATTGAATCTGGACTTTAATTTGTTCCAGCACTTTTTTCTGTTTTACTGTGGTTTGGTTTTGACACTCTGAGCATCATTTTATAGCCCTGGCAGGAAATTCACTGCTAGAGTTCTGCTCTGAACACTTAGTGGTAACGATCTGCCCTGTCCACTGATAACTGGTCATAAGCTGGTCTTGTCATTCCCAGCCGCTGTCAACCTACCCCATGCTTGTCCTGAGAAGTGCCACAGTTCTCCCTGGGGATGGCTGTCTCTGCAGTTGGGTGACTGGGAACAGCCCTGAGGGTCTGTGGACTCAGCGTCAGCATTTCTCAGCCTCTGAGGATTTCAATTCCAGCATCATATTAATGGAATATTTAAACTGTGACTCGTGACTCAAAGGTCTTTTCTCTGTCTTCTGGGTTGGCTCTTCATGAGAATTTATTGTTTCTGGAGGGAGAGCATTTTTAGCCATGGATTAAAAGCCTGTTTCACTTAAATTTCATAGAAACAGCCCAGTCCTTGGGGAATCCTGTCTCTACTGGGCAGCGATGATATACAACGTTTCAAATGGGTCTGACATTGACCTCCTCTTTTTTTTTAATTGAGATATATTTGATTTACAATATTAGGTTAGTTTCAGGTGTACAGAATACTGATTCAGTATTTTTATAGATTATACCCCATTAAGTTATTATAAAATAATGCCTGTAATTCCCTGTGCTGTGCAATAAATCCTTGTTGCTTACCCATTTTATGCATAGTAGTTTGTATCTCTTAATCCCATATACCTATTTTGCCCCTCCCCTCTCTCCTTTCCAAACTAGTTTGTTTCCTATATCTGTGAGTCTATTTCTGTTGTGATACATACATTCATTTATTTTATTTTTTAAATTTCACACCCAAGTGATATCATCTAGCATTTGTCTTTGTCAGACTTATTTCAATAATCATGATATTCTCTAGATCCATCCATGTTGCTACAAATAGCAGACTTTCATTCTTTTATGCCTGAGGAATATTCCATCATGTGTGTATATCTCATCTTCTTTTTCTAGTCATCTATTAGGGACACTGGAGTTGTTTCCATATCTTGGCTATTGCAAATATTACTGCTAGGAACATCAGGATGCATGTATTTTTTTGAAATAGTGTTGTTGTTTTTTTTTTTTTTCTAGATATATACCCAGGAGTGGCGTTGCTGGATCCTATGGCAGTTCTAGTTTTTAGTTTTTTGTTTTTTTTGTTTTTGTTTTTAATATGAATCTCCAGTTTCTTTCCATAGTGGCTGCACCAACTTACATTCCCACCAACAGTTCATAAGTGTTCCCTTTTCTCTACATCTTTGCCAACAACAGTGATTTTTAGACTTTTGGATAATTCTGACAGGTATGAGGTGATGTGTCATTATTTTAATTTGTGTTTCTCTTATAATTAGTGATGTTGAGCATCTGTTCATGTACCTCTTACCCTCTGTATGTTTTCTTTAGAAAAATGTCTTTCAGATTTTCTGCCCATTTTCTGATTGATTGTTTGCTTGATATTGAGTTGTATGAGCTATTTATATATTTTGGATGTGTAAGTTGCTCAGTTGAATACAACTCTTTGTAATCCCATGGACTATGCAGCCCCATGGAATTCTCCAGGCCAGAATACTGGAGTGGGTAGCCTTTCCCTGCTCCAGGGGATCTTTCCAACCCAGTGACTGAACCCAGGTCTCCCATATTGCAGGCGGTTTTACCGCAGGAGCTGAACCACAAGGCAAGCTCAATATTTTGGATAATAGCCAATATTGGATATTAATATTTTGGATATTAGCCCCATATTGGTCCTATCATTTGTGAATATTTTCTCTCAGTCAGTGTGATTTTTGTTGTTTTTTTTGTTGATGGTTTCCTTTACTGTGGAAAAGATTTTAAAAGCTTTTAATTAGGTCTCATTTGTTGTTTTTGCTTTTATTTATTTTGTCCTAGGAGGCAGATCCGAAAAGAAAAGTATTGCTGCAGTTTTTATCAGTGTTCTACCTATTTCCTCTTCTAGGAGCTTTTGGTTTCCTGTCTTACCTTTAAGTCTTTCATCTATTTTGAGTTTATTTTTGTACATGCATGAGAAAATATTCTCATACATGTAGCTGTCCAGCTTTCCCAGTACCAGTTATTGAAGAGGCTGTTTTTTCTCCATTGTATGTCCTTGTTTCCTTTGTCATAGATTAACTGAACATAGGTACATGGGTTTATTTATGAGCTGTCTATTCTGTTCCATTGATCTATGTGTCTTCCCCTCACCGCCCCCCCCCACCAATACCATGCTCCTTTGATTTGGCTTTATGGTATAGTCTGAAGTCAGGAAGGGTGATATCTCCAGCTTTGTTGTTTTTTTCTCAAGATTGTTTTGGGTATTTGGGGTCTTTCGTGGTTCTATATAAATTTTAGGATTATTTGTTCTAGTTCTTTGAAAAATGTCATTGATATTTTTGTAGGGACTGCACTAAATCTAATAGATTGCTTTGGGTAGTATAAATAGTTTGACAATATTAAGTCTTCTAATCCATGAACAGAGATATCTTTCCATTTCTTTGAATTGTTTTCAATTTTCTTCATCAGTATTTTATAGTTTTCAGAGTATGTCTTTCCCCCTCTTGGTTAAGTTTATTCCTAGGTATTTTATACTTTCTGATGTGATTTTTCAATGAGATTTTGAGCTTTCTCTTCCTGAGAGTTCATTATTAGTGTATAGAAAAACAATAGTTTCATGTATATTAATTTTCTGCAACTTTAATGAATTCATTTTTTGGTTCTAACAGTTAAGAGACTTTAGGGCTTTCTAGATAAAGTATCATGTTATCTGCAAATAGTGACAGTTTTATTTTTTCCCTTTCAATTCGGATGCCTTTTAATTCTTTTTCTTATCTGATTATTTTGGCTAGGACCTCTAATACCGTGTTGCATAGAAGTAGTGAGAGTCTGAATCTTTGTCTTTTTCTTGAATTTAGAGGTAAATCTTTCAGTTTTTCTCTGTTGAGTGTGATGCTAGCTATAGGTTTGTCATAACTGGTTTTTATCATGTTGAGATATGTTTTCTTTGTACTCACTTCCGAGGATTTTTATGACTGGATATTGAATTTTGTCAAATGCTATTTGCATCTATTGAGATGATTTTGTTTTTTTATGCTTCCTTTTGCTAATGTAGTGTATCACATTCATTAATTTCAAAAATTTCAAACAACCTTGTGTCCTTGGAATAAATCTATTTTGATCATGGTATACAACCCTTTTTATATATTTGGTTTGCTAATATTTTGGTGATTTTTGCATGTATAATTACCAAAGATACTGGCTTGAAATGTTCTTTTTTCCTGGTTTTGGTATCAACGGTAATGGTGACCTCATAGAATGAATTTGGGAATGTTCTATCTTTTCCATTTTTAAAAATAATTTGAGAAGGATAGGTATTGGCTCTTCTTTGTATGTTAGGTAGAATTCACCAGTGAAACAATCTGGTGCTGCTAGACTTTTGTTTACTAAGAGGTTTTTTGTTTGTTTGTTTGTTTATTACAAATTCAATTTCACTACTAGTGATCTCTCTGTTCAAATTGTCTGTTTCTTCTTGAGTCAGTCTTGACATCTTGTATGTTTCTAGAAATTTGTCCATTTCCAAGTTGTCCGGAATAACTGTTGTGGGGTCTCAGTGCAGGCCAGGCAGGGCCCACATGGATCCTCAGTGCATATCTTGGTGTGGCCTCTGGGTAAAACAGCCATCATCAGAGTTGTGGGCTGCTTCTGATGCACTGCTTGCATACATGCCAACAACGACTGTTGCCCCTCCCCAACTCAGGCTCCATCCTGGGACTGGGCTGCCTCTGCATCCCATGGCCAAATTTTCTCCCTGGTTGTGGCAGCCCCTAGATCCTGTGCCATTGCATGATATGAAGTGAGTGAGCTGGAGTGTTGGCTTTGGCTGAGGTGCTAGGGGTGCGCATTGAGGTTGTTGCAGGAGACCCGGCAGCCACTTGAGCATTCTTCTAACTGCCCTTTCCACTTGGCTTCTGGGGGCAAGCAAGGGGCACATGCTTATGAGTGGAGCCCAGACTGCCCACAGCCCTCCTGTTAGTCCCAGGGGTCCTCCAATCAGGCAAGGAAGCTCATCTCCCCTATGTAGGATCCCAGGACTGAGCTGCCCAGCCTGTGGCTTTCCCTGCTCACTCCCAGAGCAGGTTTCAACTGTGTATTCATCCTTTTCCTCTGAGCCCCCTCCCAGGGGCACAGGTCCCAACCTGTTCATTTTTCTTCCCTTCCTATCTGATTACATGTGGCTCTTTCTTACAGCCCTGGTTATAAAGGAGTCTTTTTTGCCAGTTTCCAGCGCAAACTGTTCTACATATAGATGTATTTTTGTTGTGTTTGTGGAGGGAGGTGAGTTTCATGACCTCCTACTTTGCCATTTTGACTTGACTGATCCCCCATGACCAACTCCTCTTGCCATCCTAAAAGGACTCTGGTGTCTTATGCTACTGAGGATCCATGGAGTTCAGGTTAAAAACTACATTCCTATCAAGTTTACAATTTCACGTAATGCTGTGCCAGTCTGCCTGCCTACAGCATCCTGTCCTCACTTGTACTTCCTCCCCACTGACTTGTACTTATATTCCAGGAACCAGGATGACTCACATCTACCCAGTGGTCAGGCATTCATGGTGAAAATTTGCTCATGGTATAATTACGATCTGTGCTGGTTTTGTTCATCAGAAGCACAGCTGAGAATTATTACTAAATACAAAACCACAGGCCAAGAAATGAAATCCTAAAAGGACAACATTAAGGAAAAATACCCACAAAAAGCAATAAACAAAAACCAAACAAAAACAAAAACCCCTGTGGCCCAGTCTTCTGCACAGCATTGCAGTCCAATAAATAAATAAATAAATAAGTCTAACTACCAAATGTAATTAAAGAAGGGATTCAGTGTATTGGTTAACCATCTTAAAATTACAATTTTTAATCCATGCAATACTTCCTTTTTTCCCTTACCCACCTTGGCCCTGCACAGCTGCTCTCTTTTTTGCAAGGTATCTTAATTTAATTCTCACTTTAGTCAACATTCCTCAGACTCTCTTCCTCCAGCTTCCCCTCTGCTCCTAACTCTGCACCAGCAGCTGATCTGAGTAACAGGGCTTCTGGTTCCCACTGAAGATCACACAAGGCCAAGCTGAGATGACTCGAGGACTTTGGTTTCAAGGCGCCAAGTCTTCCCTTTCTATGGACATAAATACACCCTGGGAAATTTGACCTTTATCTCTATAACTGACTTTCTTACAGGCAATTCACATGAAACATTTTTTGGAGAATCAAATTCTCCACCAAAACAGGTAGCTGCTTCACACATTAGGAGATGACATTTTCAGCCTCAGTTAGAGATTCATCTGGAGTGCAGATTCATCCATCACTAGATCTGTGGTTTTCCCAAGCTCTTATCTGACGCTTGCTAACTTTTTAGGTTATCATGAGGGTCCAAGTATTTCCTCCACAGTGCAGAGGAATAATAAACATGCACAGAAGGATGTTTAAAAAAGAACAGTGAAAAACTTCACCTGGAGAAAGTGCTGCCAGGCAAGAAGCCTACCCAGGTTGTAGAACAGGCGGGCAGGAAGGTAGTGGAAGGATGTCAGGCTTAAATCCCAAGATGCCTGCTGGGAGGAGACAAAAACAAAGCAAGCAGAAGCAGATCTGAAAGAGATCTGTCTCTGCCTCTCCCATCTTCAGCAAGAATCATAAAGACAAGGAATATAAGAACGAATAAGAAAAAACACTGAGGACCACAATGAGAGGAAGTGACTTCAGCAAACATTGTCAAGAGGAGACTGACTTTGAGCATCAGCTTCAGAGACATTGAGAGGAGCTTGCAAACCATAGAGATTACAGGGGAGAATCTTTTTTTTTTTTAATTCTTAAAATTTATTCAGCTTACCTCTTAGACAACTTCCTGAATCAGCCATAGATATATGTATGTCCCCTCCCTCTGGACCCTCCCTCCCACCTCCCACCACATCCCAGCTCTCTAGGTTGTCACAGCACTAGATTAAAGCTCCCTGCATCATACAGCAAATTTCCCCTGGCTATCTAATTTTACATATGGTAACATGTATGTTTCAATGTTACTCTCTCAGTTCACCCCACCCTCTCCTTCCCTTCTGTGTCCACAAGTCTGCTTTCTACGTCTGCATCAAAGGGAAACTCTCACAGACAGAAGCCATATGACTCTGCTGAGCAAACTAAGGATGAAAGAATCAGTAGCTACATATTGGGAACTGATTAAAGAGATATTTTGAATCCCTGAGAGTTTAGAAAATATGCTTGTTTGAATTTGGACTGAAAAGTATAAATATGAAACTCTGGAATGGAGGGATCAATGAGTTATTTGATATCTTTTAGTAGAGTAGAGGATGATTAGCTTTTGTAGATAAACTAGTCAAAGAAGTTGTCTTGTACATGAGAAATAATGGGAAAGGAGTGTACAAATCATATGTAAATTCATTCATTCATCCATTCAAGTACTTACTGTGAATTTACTATCTGCCAGTCATGATATTAAGTGTTGTTAGAGTTTATATCCATGAACAAAACAGCAAGTTATGGTCTCATACAGCAGGGCAGCCAGCTGACAAATAAATAGAGAAGTAATTTAATTTTGATAAATGTGCCTCACAGAAGAATAATATACACTGAACATGTAAAATTAGAAACCTGAGACATCACAGTAAATTTCCTGGAAAAAAATTAATCAAGTAAACAGTTTTCTTCTCTTTTGAGAAGAAAATTTGATCCAAGGGATGATGAACAAACAGGAGAACTCAGAGCTCAGAAACAGATTGGTGGGTAAGGAAAAATGAAACATGATCTCTGAAAGCAGAGTCAGAGAATGAGCAGGCAGGAGAATGATTTCTAATAAGGCTGAAAAGAAGGAGGCAAAAAAGAGTGTGAAAGTGGAAGGGTAAGAACCTAGCTGCTGCTGCTGCTAAGTCGCCTCAGTCATGTCCGACTCTGTGCAACCCCATAGATGGCAGCCTACGAGGCTCCCAAGAACCTAGCAGTAGCCTCTATAAATTCAATAAATATGAATTTTGTTTGTAACTTAATGGAGCAAAGGGGAAAAGTTATGAAAACTTTCCAAGGCCCTTATTCATGTTGATGTATGGCAAAACCAGTACAATATTGTAAAGTAATTAGCCTCCAATTAAAATAAATAAATTTAAATTTTAAAAAATTAAATAAAGCAAAGGGGATACAGTCAACCCAGCTACCTGGCAAAAGAAGACGGAGGAAGAGGACAATTCATGCTGAGAACACCCGCTCAGATGAACATAGAGAAGATGCTCTGATGGTAACAAAACAGACTATAGGGAGTGCAGGCTTTCCCATAGAAAGAGATGAAAAAGCCTTTTGACCTTGAGGAAAGGAATGATGGAAAACCACAAAATAAGACAAAACTGAGAAACACGGAGACAAGAGAAAGATGCACAGGGAGCTGAAGGAGTTCCCACAAGAGGACAGAAGTCTAATGTTATAAAACTTCTCTATGGGAATCACACCAGGTTTTCTTCCCTATTATTCTTAGAAGTAGAAGGGAATAAGACAGAAGACCTAAAAAAGTGGATCAATAATCTCACTTAGGGTGAATCCCAAAATGAAACGATGGCTAAGATTTTGACCATTTGCTGTACGCAAGGAGAATTGCCTGCATTATTTCACTTAATTCATATAGGCAACCAAAATATTAGGTACAACTATTTTTATCTTGGTCCCCTGGTGGCTCAGAGGTTAAAGCGTCTGCCTGGAATGCGGGAGACCCAGGTTCGATCCCTGGGTCGGGAGAAGGAAATGGCAACTCACTCCAGTACTCTTGCCTGGAGAATCCCATGGAGGGAGGAGCCTGGTAGGCCACAGTCCATGGGGTCGCAAAGAGTTCGACACGAACTGAGCAACTTCACTTTCATTTTTTATCTTATTAGAAATGAGGAGAATGAGTAATAAAGAGATGAAATAATTTGTCTAAGATCATGCAGCTATTAAACGGACCTGCTGACTCATTCTAAAACTTGAGAAATTGTAGTTAGCTATTTTCTCACATTGCCTTCCCAGGAGGGAGAGATTAATATGGGCAACCGATAGATTGAAGCGCATCAAGTAAGGAGTGAAAGAAACAAGGAAGAGAGGAGGAGTTGACAGAAAACTTGATGGATGTCATTAGCTCTTCACACAAGTGTCACAGATTATTTTTAGTTGGATGGGTCAGGCACTCATATTGATGCTCTTGATGTTAACATTTTTTAAATACAAGTTCACACATTTATGGGAGCCAGCTATTCCAGGTCTCCTTTTGGTAGGTTAACGCAATGTAAAATGTGCCATCTGGGTTTATGAAAGGGAAAAAAATACACTTCCTCTGCTGTCCCAGCAAGAAGGCAAGGAATTCTGCTTTCCAAGAGCTGGCCTTTTTTTCTTTTTAGTTTTTTTTTTTTTTTTCATATTCCAACTATTTTTATTTTTATTTTTTCTATTATACATTTCTTTTCTTTTTTTTTAATTTTTAATTTTTTTTTAAATTTTAAAATCTTTAATTCTTACATGCATTCCCAAACATGAACCCCCCTCCCACCTCCCTCCCCACAACATCTCTCTGGGTCATCCCCATGCACCAGCCCCAAGCAAGCTGCACCCTACGTCAGGCATGGACTGGCGATTCAATTCTTACATGATAGTATACATTGTTAGAATTCCCATTCTCCCAAATCATCCCACCCTCTCCCTCTCCCTCTGAGTCCAAAAGTCTGGTATACACATCTGTGTCTTTTTTCCTGTCTTGCATACAGGGTCGTCATTGCCATCTTCCTAAATTCCATATATATGTGTTAGTATACTGTATTGGTGTTTTTCTTTCTGGCTTACTTCACTCTGTATAATTGGCTCCAGTTTCACCCATCTCATCAGAACTGATTCAAATGAATTCTTTTTAACAGCTGAGTAATACTCCATTGTGTATATGTACCACAGCTTTCTTATCCATTCATCTGCTGATGGACATCTAGGTTGTTTCCATGTCCTGGCTATTATAAACAGTGCTGCGATGAACATTGGGGTACATGTGTCTCTTTCAATTCTGGTTTCCTCGGTGTGTATGCCCAGAAGTGGTTTGTGCGCCGCGAAAAAGGACAGGTCAAGCCGGGCAGAGATACTGCGTGCACACGACAGTGCTATTTGTTAGCAGCAGCCCCCCTCCCCACAGCGCAACTGAACTAGTGAGCCTAAAAAGCCAGCAAACAGAAGAAGTTAAACAGAGGGAACCACCTTGGAAGTGATCCCACACGGCCCATTACACCAGAAAGGGCCAGATATTTTTAATATTTTTAAAATCATTCCTTTTTTTTTTTTTTTTTTGCTTTTTTTTTCTAACTTTTTTTTAATTGTTAAGTCTTCTATTTCTCCTCTAATTTTTATTTCTATAACCTATTATTACTATATTTTTTTGTTTGTTTTTTAAAAAGACTTTTTTTTTTTTTTTTTTTTTAAGGCAAACACCATATACAGTCTTTGGATGGTTGTTGATGGCTTTTTTTTTTTTTTTTGATTGTTTGTTTGTTTGTTTGTTTTTTAATAATTCTTTTTCTTTCTTTTTTTTTCTCTTTCTTTCTTCCTTTTCCCTTCTGCTTCTCTCTAATATTGTATCTTTGAAAATCCAACCTCTACTCTAGATTTTTAATCTTTGCTCTTAGGTTTTTGTGGTCAATTTTGAACATTTAAAAACCCAAACTTCACTATCCCAGTTTACCTGAGAGCGAGATTACTGGCTTGACCACTCTCTCCTCCTCTGGACTCTCCTTTTTCTCCACCAGGTGGCCTCTGTCTCTTTTCTCCCCCATCTCTCCTCTATCCAACTCTGTGAATCTCTGTGTGTTCCAGACGGTGGAGAACACCTAAGGAACAGGTTACTGGCAGGATTTGTCTCTCTCCTACTCATTCCTCTCTCTGATCCTCCTGGTCACCTCTGTCTACTTCCTCCCTCTCCTCTTCCCCGTATAACTCTGTAAATATCTCTGAGCGGTCCAGACTATAGAGCGCACATAAGGAAGTGACTACTGGCTAGCTTGCTCTCTTCTCTTTTGATCTCACCGCATCTCATTCCAGTTACCTCTAACTACCCCCTCCATCTTCTCTTCTCCTTATAACTCAGTGAACCTCTCTGAGTGTCCCTCAATGTGGAGAAACTTTTCATCTTAACCTAGATGTTTTATCATCGGTGCTGTATAGATGGAGAAGTCTAGAGGCTACTGTAAAAATAAAACTGAAAACCAGAAGCAGGAGGCTTAAATCCAAAGCCTGAAAACATTAGAGAACTCTTGAATTCAGGGAACGTTAAGCAATAGGAGCCCATCTAATGCCTTCATACCTACACCGAAACCAAGTTCCACCCAAGGGCCAACAAATTCCAAAACAAGACATACCACGCAAATTCTCCAGCAACACAGGAACACTCCCCTGAGCTTCAATATACAGGCAGCTCAAAATTATCCCAAAACCTTTGATGTCTCGTAACCCATTACGGGTCACTCCATTGCACTCCAGAGAGAAGAAACCCAGCTCCACCCACCAAAACTCCAACACAAGCCTCCCTAACCAGGAAACCTTGACAAGCCACTGATAGAACCCCCACCCAAAGTGAGGAAGCTCCATAATAAAGAGAACTCCACAAATTCCCAGAATATAAAAAGGCCACCCCAAACGCAGCAATATAACCAAGATGAAGAGACAGAGGAATACACAGCAGGTAAAGGAACAGGAGAGTTGCCCACCAAACCAAACAAAAGTGGAAGAAGTAGGGAATCTACCGGAGAAGGAATTCCGAATATTGATAGTGAAAACGATCCAAAATCTTGAAATCAAAATGGAATCACAGATAAATAGGCTAGAGACAAGGATTGAGAAGATGCAAGAAAGGTTTAACAAGGACCTAGAAGAAATAAAAAAGAGTCAAAATATAATGAATAATGCAATAAATGAGATCAGAAACACTCTGGAGGCAACAATTAGTAGAATAACGGAGGCAGAAGATAGGATTAGTGAAATAGAAGATAGAATGGTAGAAATAAATGAATCAGAGAGGAAACAAGAACAACGAATTAAAAGAAATGAGGACAATCTCAGAGACCTCCAGGACAATATGAAACGCTCCAACATTCAAATTATAGGAGTCCCAGAAGAAGAAGACAGAAAGAAAGATCATGAGAAAATCCTTGAGGAGATAATAGTTGAAAACTTCCCTAAAATGGGGAAGGAAATAATCACCCAAGTCCAAGAAACACAGAGAGTTCCAAATAGGATAAACCCAAGGCGAAACACCCCAAGACACATATTAATCAAATTAACAAAGATCTTTTTAGTTTTTATTGAAATGTAGTTGAATTGCAATGTTGTGGTTGAAAAGTAAAATGCCTCAGTTATACACACATACACATGCATATTATAATTTTCCATATTCTTTTGCATTGTGGTTTATCATGGGGCACTGAATATAGTTCCCTGTGCTATACAGTAGGACCTTGTTGCTTATCCATTCTATATACACTGGTCTATCAGCTAACCTCAACCTCCTACTATATCCCTCCCCAAAAACCCTTTCCCTTAACCGCCTTGGCAATCTGTTCTCTGTGTCCATGATTCTGTTTCATAGATAGATTCATTTGTATCATATTTTATATTCCACATATAAGGGATATCACATGGTATTTGCCTTTCTCTTTCAGACTGATTCCGCTTAGTATGATAATCTCAATTTGCATCCGTGTTGCAGATGGAATTGTTTTATTGGTTTTTGTGGCTGAGTGGTATTCCATTGTATATACATACCACATCTACTTTATCCATTCATCTGTCAATGGACATTTTGGTCATTTTCATGTCTTGGCTATTGTGAATAGTGCTTCTATGAACAGAGGACATGTATCTTTTTGAATTATAGTTTTGTCCAAATGTATGTCCGGGAGTGGGATTGCTGGATCACATGGTAATCCTATTTTCATTTCTATGAGGACTCTCCATACTCTTTTCCATAGTGGCTGCACCAACTTAAATTCCCACCAACAGTGTAGGAGGATTTCCTTTGCACGCGCTGGCCTTCAACTTCACTCCGCCAGGACTCTCACCACACACAGGTCAAAGAACAGACCGAAGTTATAGTTTTAAATGATTTTTCCTTTCTCTTTTAATAAGAGCTGTAACACTTTATGACTTTTCTTACAAGATCAAACTAACTGAAAGGAAAAATGAAAAATTGGGTAATCTGTCTTGTACTAATAATGTTGAAGTACCACAGGGATGGCTTTAAAAACACCTAGGAGTAAGGATTTTATGTACTTAGATTTTCTTATGTGCAATAAACTTTTTTTCTTCTTTATGTGTTGACATCTATTGGAGGGTATTGCCCAATCTCAGGTACCTAAGTCTACAGTGGTGTTAAAACATGATTGTTTTTATTGATCTCAAGATAGAATCTTGATGCTGACTGGGTTAGTATCAAGCCAGTAATTTTAAATTAGAAAAATAAAAAGCACAAATGAGTTTTCTACTGCACAGTATCCTGACACTTAATGAGCACAGAAGTGGGTGCTAAAGACAGTAAGGCTTTCATTTCATGTGTGTACTGCAAACCAACATATTTTTCAGTATTTTCCCTCTTTCAGTTGTTCACCAGCAAAGAGATTATTTGCATGCATTTTTTCATTCAACCAGTGTGCTGGTGGTGTACCAGTAGACACAGGCCATGCCAGTGAGACATTGTCAGTCTAAGAGAGCATCTTAAGTTGTGCAAATATTTGACTGTTATACAAATTTTCAGAATTTATCTCCCAAAGAAGACTGAGATGTGAATCATTTTTCCTTTGGGAATAAACATCAATCCTAGAAAGGTAGGCAGGTGAGTGTCTTAATTTTCTCAGGCTGCCGTTACAAAATCCCACAGGCTGAACAGCTTAAACAAGTGAAATTTCTTCGCAGTTCTGGGGATGGCAAGTCCAAGATTAAGATACCCACAGGGGCAGTGTCTGTAAGGGCTTGCTGCTGGTTGCCCTCTCAGTGTCCTCACATGGTAAAGAGAGAAAGAGAAATTCCTCTTTCTCTTCTTAAAAGGCCACAGTCCTATGACCTTAATCACCTCCTAAAGACCTCCTCTCCAGATATAGTCACTTTGGGGGTTCAAGAGTCAGTGTATGAATTTGAAGGGATACAATTAAGTTCATAGCAGTCGGGAACACTGTAAAGGTATTTGGCTAACTTGCTACCTCAATCAGGCTTCCCCAGGGGCTCAGCAGTAAAGAGTCTGCCTGCAGTGCAGGAGACGCAGGAGACTCGGGTTCAATCCTGGGTCAAGAAGATCCCCTGGAGGAGGGCGTGGCAACCCACTCCAGTATTCTTGCCTGAGAAATCCCATGGACAGAGGAGCCTGGAGGGCTGACAGTCCATGAGGTCACAAAAAGTCCCAGAAGACAAGTGGCTAATCATGCATGCATGCTACCTCAATCAAAACAGTATTTAAAATTTTCAGATCTTACGGATTAATAAATACTTTGTATTAAAAAGGATTTAAGATGACCTAGTCTTATCACTCTTAAAAATGGGAACTCTTTGTCCAACCAGAATGTTTCTAAAGGAAGTACTTCAGAATTTCTGTATTTTATTCTATATGAGTAAAAGTCGTAAATCCTTTTGGAGAAGGAAATGGCAACTCACTCCAGTATTCTTGCCTAGAGAATCCTGTGGACAGAGAAGCGTGGTGGGCTGCTGTCCATAGGGTCGCACAGTCGGACACGACTGAAGTGACTTAGCAGGCACGCATGCATTGGAGAAGGAAATGGCAACCCACTCCAGTATTCTTGCCTGGAGAATCCCAGGGACAGAGGAGCCTGGTGGGCTGCAATCCATGGGGTTGCACAGAGTCAGACACGACTGAAGCAACTTAGCAGCAGCAGCAGTAGCAGTAAATCCTTTAATGTCTTTAAAAAGTCCTTGACTCTGAAAAAAAACAAAAACAAAATCACCTCTTAAAAATAGGAAGTGTTATAGTGACTTTCAGATACATTTCCCAATTGAGTGAAGAAACATGTGGCAGCAGAACTCTGTCCTTGGCTTCGCTGCCCCTCCACTCCCAGGGGCAAGAAGCAGCATTCACGCACCCACCCCATCACTGCACATTGTCCGGAAACTGCGGTCCCCACTGTGCTGCCAGTACAGGTGGTCAGGAAAGGTCACTGTGACTTAAGGCCAGCACTGCTGGTGACACGAGCCGGTCCATGAGTCAGTGATGATTCACACCCAGACTGTTCGGCTGGAATGGAGGTAGAGTGTGTGATGGGTTGGGAGAAGTCTGTATGGAGCGGTAAGGGGATGAGAATCTCAAGGACAAAGGATGACTTGGGAGCCCTGAGTCGCTCCGGATGATGGGAAGCAGAAATAAACATCACAACGAGCTCAACTCTGGTGGTGCTGAGGCAGGTGGTAATGATGAATCTGTGAGTATCCGTGAGGGGGGAAAGGCAGGGCCTGGGTGTGTGTTGATGCGGAAGCAAAGGAGAGGTGAGGTCCTCTCTGGACTGACCAGGCCTCTCAGACTTCTTCCTCCTTCCTGTGGACACTAGTGCTGATTACATTTGCATTTTACCCCCAGGGCCCTCCTATGCCCTCCATTCCTAACACCCTAAATTCCTAAAGCTGTGTATCTTGAAATACAAGGTCAATCATGAGCAGATTTCCTGATATCTTCTGACTCTTCACTAAATGTCCCCTTTGCTGTCGTGCTTTGGCTAAAAACTCAGTCACCCTAAGTTTATTGCTTCCCCTGTAGAACCCACCTATGAAAGTGTTCATCTGCTCGGTTGTATCCAACTCTTTGCGATCCTATAAATTGTAACCTGCCAGACTCCTCTGTCCATGGAATTCCCCAGGCAAGAATACTAGAGTGGGTAGCCATTGGGTTGGGATCTTCCCACCCCAAGGATTGAACCTGGGTCTCTTGCGTTGCAGGCAGATTCTTTACCATCTGAATCACCAGGATAAAGCTGAGTAGAAGCTCTAAGCGGTGGATATTGTCCATCACAAACCCTCTTGCCAGTGGTCTCTGGGAGATGTTGGTGTACCCTTTGCTCCTCTTAGCCTGTTTAGAGCGTTTTCCTTTCCTCTTCCCTGCCCCCTCCCACACACATCCATGCACACTTTATACCGCATGTCATCAGACTATAATGTCCACTCTCTCTCCTCGTTCTAATCATCTACAGACGCCCAGAATACTCCCTCTCATTGCTTTAAGCTTTTAGTTCCTGGCTCAGTTAACTCTTTCTCGTTTTATTCTTGCCATCATTTTTAGTGATTTTTTTTCCCAGGCCACACTGCTTGCAGGATCTTACTTCCTCAACCAAGGATCAAACCCAGGGCCTGGCAGTGAAAGCACAGAGTCCTAACCACTGGACCGCCAGGGCATTCCAGTTTCTGGTGATTTTAGTGTCCATTTATATATGATCCTTTCAATCCATTAGTCTCTCAGGTCCTTGACATTCTCTGTTGCAGTGATTTCATCTCTCTTGGCTCACCTGTTTAATCCCAAGGTATACTTGGTGACTTCGTTACTGTTGTTGTTCAGTCACCCAGTCATGTCTGATTGCAACTCCATGGACTGCAGCCTGCCAGGCCTCCCTGACCCTCACTGTCTCCTGAAGCTTGCCAAAGTTCATGCCCATTGCATTGGTGATTCCATCCAGCCATCTCATCCTCTGACTCCCTCTTCTCCTTCTGCCCTCAGTCTTTGCCCAGCAAAAGGGCCTTTTCCAATGAGGTTGGCTCTTCTCATCAGATGACCAAAATACTGGAGCTTCAGCTTCAGCATCAGTCCTTCCAATGAGTATTTCGGGTTGATTTCCCTTAAGGACTGACTGGTTTGATCTCCTTGCTGTCCAAGGGACTCTCAGTACTCTCCAACAGCCGCAGTTCAAAGGCATCAATTCTTTGGCCCTCTGCCTTCTTTGCAGTCCAACTCTCACAACCATACATGACCACTGGGAAGACCATAGCCTTGACTATATGGACCTTTGTCGTCAGGAGTAATGCCTCTGCCTTTCAATACACTATCTAGTGTTTGCCATGGCTTCCTTCCAAGAAGCAACAGTCTTGTGATTTCAAGGCTGCAGTCAATATCTGCCAGTAATTTTAGAGTCCAGGAAAAGGAAATCTGTCACTATTTCCACCTCTTCCCCTTCTATTTGCCATGAAAGTAATGGGGCTGGATGCCATGATCCTAGTTTTTTAAAAATATTTTGTGTTTAAGCTGGTTCTTTCACTCTTTTCCTTCACACTCATTATTATTATTACTACCATACGCTAAAATGCATCCACATAATCTCAAGTTCAAACATTTAATTTTCTGACCACCATGTCTCCAGGAGCTACCAGTCTGCTGAAACTTCCACATTATTGCCACTTAGGCCTTCTTGCTTTCCTTCTCAGGAAGCTTTAGATTCCCTCGTCTATCATGAGATGGCCCTGCACTCTCCCCTAACTCCCTTGGCACTGTCTCTCTCATCTATATCTGGCAAAAACCCCAGCTCTAATTAAATCCAAATTTCTGCCTACTCTTTTCTGCTCCCACACAGTTAGAACAGAGCTAGGAGAAAAATACATATCCTTGCTGATCTGTCTTACTTTGTTTTCATAAAAATCATACTCATGTCTGTGCTTAAGCAAGCCCAGCAACATGACTGTGGCAGCAATGTGCCTAGCAGCTCATTCATCCTCTTGCTCTGTTCTAGGCGGCTGTTTCAACCTGCTAAGTGATGAACTGAGGTATTAGAAATGTTAAGAGTTTAAGAAAACACTGATTCAAATCAGACAGCATCCAATCTAGCAGATAGGAATTCTTGAATTTCTGCAAAATAAAAGGCTTTTATAGGAAAAAAGGGAGCAGGAATGAAGAAGTTACACTGGGGAAAAAAACAAAGTTGATCATCTCAACTCTCCTTTAAGGATGGCAGAGGTGTATAATGTAGATCACTGAAAATACAAATCATTCCTAATTGATTGATTAAAGATTCCGTTTCTGGGAGAGCTGAAACTATGGGTAAGTCTTGGTTTGGTGATGTGGGCACAAGTGACTCTATCTGGGCTTATTGTCTTGTTTTTTATCCTTAAAACCCACTATTGGCTCATGGGAATGGTTACTATTTTCTCTAGAAATGAAATGTCTGAAGAAAACTTGCACACAGTTCACCAGCCTGTCTCTATTTCTGTCTGCATCTGTGCTCCTGCTTATAACACTACCTTCCCTTTTAAACGGGGGCAGGAGGAGAAGGGGATGACAGAGGAAGATGGCTGGATGGCATCACCGACTTGATGGACATGAGTTTGAGTGAACTCTGGGAGCTGGTGATGGACAGGGAGGCCTGGCATGTTGCAGTTCATGGGATTGCAAAGAGTCGGACACAACTGAGCTACTGAACTGTACTGAACTGAAACTGGTCATCTTCCTAAGGTTAATCTTACACTTGGAAATAGATTCTACTCCATTTCCTCTTCAGCTTACTTCAGTCAGTGTTATACATCTCCACCAAAACTGCCTTTGTTTAGACTTTAGGGCAACAATTATCTCAGGATCTCTTATTTCACCTACTCTGCTGACTGGCTATGAATCTCTTTTTCTGGTTTCTTTTCATCCTTCTGAACTGGAAAGATTGGTCTTTCCCTCTGTTGTTATTCTCTTGATGACTGCCTTCAATCTCATAGCTTTAAAGCATTTGTATTCTGACTCTCAAATTTTATCTTCAGTTACACCTTTTTCTGAATTCAAAAATTATATCGTACTTCCTAATGAAAATTATCATTTGATTATCACATAGTCATTTTATTATTAACCTGCTGGAAATCAAATTTCTTGTTTTTCTATCAAATCTCATACTCTGATAGTCTTTCTTATCTCTATAATGGTAACACCATCTTTCTAGTTGCTGACGTTCAATCTTGAAACTTCCTTGATTCCTCTTGTTCTCTTATATCCAACCTATCAGTAAATTATATCATCTCTACCTTCAAAATACATCAAGAAAGCTTCATTTTTCCCATCTTGACCACTGCCAACCTGGTACAAGTTATCACTATCTCTCATCTAGATTACTGAAATACCCACCTAATTGGTCTCCCTGTTTCTCTCCTTGCAAACAAAACCAGAATGATCATTTGACATTTTAAGTGAGATGATAACACTACTCTATGAAAAATCTCTAACGATTTTCCCATCTTAGAGGAAAAGTCAGAGTACTTATAATGACTTGCAGTATTACATGGTTTACTCTCCCTTCCGTTACCTTTTCTGACCTAATTTTTTCCTTTTATTCTCTTTGCTGACTCAGTTCCAGCCATACTGGCTGCTCACTTTCTCTCAGACCTGCTGGATACTGTCCCACTTCAAGGTTCTGCACCAACTGTTTACTCTGCTTGGAACACTCTTACCCAGATCTGCCTGGTTTGCTTCCTCACTGCGTACTGTTCAAGGGTTATCTTCTCAAATTCTTCTATTAAATTACAATTCCCACTACCAGTCTCTTCCTCTGAGATTGCTTATTCCCTTTCTTCATTTTTTTATGTAGAATTTATTACCATCTGACAGTCCACATATTTTATTTTCTTACATATGCAGAGAGAGAAATCATTATGTTTATTGCACTAGCAAAGAAGGTTCATGTGAAGAGGAAATTTTTATTCCGTTTTCAATTTGTATCCTCTGTACCTTAAATCATTTCTGGCATCTAACTGACTCACAATAAGTACTTGCTGAATGACTAAGAAGGCAGTTGGGTGGGGGAAAAACTGAATTGAAACGATGATCTGTGAATTTCAAGCTGCATTGTTGTTGTTCAATTGCTATGTCATGTCCAACTCTTTGCAACCCCGTGGACTGCAGCACATTAGGCTTCCCTGTCCTTTGCTGTCTCCTGGAGTTTGCTCAAATTAACATCCATTGAGTCGGCGATGCATTCTAACCATCTCATCCTCTGCTGCCCCCTTCTCCTTTTGCCTTCAGTCTTTAGCAGCATCAGTGTCTTTTCCAGTGAGTTGGCTCTTTGCATCAGGTGGCCAAAGTTTTGGAGCTCATCAGTCCTTCAAATGTCAGGGTTGATTTGATTTCCTTTAGGATTAACTGTTTGATCTCCTTGCTATCCAAGTGACCCTTGAAGTCTCTCCAACACCACACTTCAAAAGCATCAATTCTTTGGCACTCATCTACTTGGGGCCCATCCATATGATACTGGAAAAACCATAGCTTTGACTATGCAGACCTTTGCTGACAAAGTGCTGTCTCTGCTTTTTAGTATATTGTCTGTGTTTGTCATAAATGTTCTTCCAAGAAGCAAGAATCTTCTCATTTCAATGTGCATAGGTTCATGTTATTCACAGTCCACTTTAAAATTGGAATTCCCTGGTAGCTCAGCTGGTAAAGAATCTGCCCACAATGCAGGAGACCTGGTTCGATTCCTGGGTTGGGAAGATCTGCTAGAGAAGGGGTAGGCTACCCACTCCAGTATTCTTGGCCTTCCTTAGTGGCTCATCTGGTAAAGAATCCACCTGCAATGCAGGAGACCTGGATTTGATCCTGGGTTGGGAAGATTCCCCTGAAGAAGGGAACGTCTACCCATTCCAGTATTCTGATCTGGATAATTTCATGGACTCTATAGTCCATGGGGTCGCAAAGAGTTGGATACCACAGAGCAACTTTCTCTTTCACTTTCTTTCCCCTTTAAAGCCGAATCTTTCACTCATTCTTGTGAGCATATCTGTTCAGGAATCAGAATCAGAACCTTTAGTCATGATGAACCTCATGTCTATCATTCTCAGTGTCCTACTGGTAACAATTGTTCATCTTTACCTTTTATTCAAAGACTGCTCTTGAAGTGTCGTGGTGCTTATTATCCTGTAGACAAACACGCCCGTCACTGTGTTTCTGTTAGATTCTGTTTGGTATATGTTTGGCGTTTGTCCCAGTCTCCTTGGCCCAGTCCAACACAGTTATGAGTTGTGTGTAGACATTTTAAGATTTCTGGTGATCAAAAATCTCAATAATTATCCAGGAGAATCCTCACATAAGGAAGGAGAAACTGCATGGATTTCATTCTTCTTTCCTTCATTTGCTCATCAGTAGATGAGTTTTCAGTGCCAACTGTGTCTGTTCACCACTGGAGCATGCTGGGTATAACAGTACTGCGCTTAAGGATCAGAAGAATCTCAGCTTTAATTTCACCTCTAATGCTTCTTTCTGTGCATGTTTGTGTCCTGTTTTCCTCTCTGTTCCCTATAAAACAATTATAGTCCCTCTACTTATAAAAATGGGGCTTCCTGGGTGGCTCAGTGATATAGAATCTGCCTGCCAATGCAGGATACAGAGGTCCAATCCCTGGTCAGAAAGATCCTCTGGAGAAGGAAATGGCAACCCACTCCAATATTCTTACTTGGAAAATTCCATGGACAGAGGGGTCTGGCAGGCTCTACAGTCCATAGAGTCACAAAGAATCAGACATGACTGAGCAGTTGAGCACAAACACATACTCTTCTAAAAATAGGCTGAGCATATGGCTTGCTTTAGCCAAAGAAATGTGACTGGAGCATTGTACCCTAAGTCCCCAGCCAAAGCTTTAAGAGCTATATGTGGTTCCACCTTTTGCCCTTTCATCTCTGCCATGCAAATGAGACAGAGGTACTCCTTCAGTCTGGATCCTGGAATAAAGAGATACGAGACACAGTCAAAGATATTTCACTACACCCAGTACATGAGTGAGAAGTAGACACTCATCTTTGTAACCCACC